>NC_049213.1:22203406-22423406 GCF_013347855.1 Anguilla anguilla
TCTCCTGGTGTTAATACATTTAGAAAACCGTCCAATGACAGCTCTGTTTTGTTATGACGATGATGATTATTCACTGTTCAGGCAAGAATATTTAATTCATATATTATATTAAATTAATATTTAGAGTATGGCATGTTTTTAATACCTCTCTCAGATGTGTGAATGGTCTTATTGGATATCAGCTGTTGTTTATCACTTCGAGTTGCCCTGCCCTGCCGGTGCCCAGCGATTGGCACGGTCCAAAGTCCACCCCCTCACCTGAGCCAATCGGCGGAGCAGCAGCTCGGCGGAGGGGCGTGTCCAGTCCAGGAAGATCTCGGGCACCAGGGTAACGGTCATCTCCAGCACGCGCAGCAGGCTGACCGACAGGTCGAAGCAGGTGGCGCACACCTTCAGCTGCCGCGTGTCCACGAAGTTCCTCTCCGGCCGCTCCGCCGCCTGCTGGATCTGAGGGGGGCGGGGCACGGTGTGGGGGCGGGGCAGGGCAGGACAGGTGAGGGCGGGGCACATGAAGAGTCTCCGAGCAACTCGTCTCAGGTCACATACACGATATCACAAAACAAACACACAGCATCTGAGACTTAGAAAGCGACATGAAGGAACACTGTCACTGTACTGCTACACACATACACGCCCATATCTACAGCACACATTAAGACATCAGCACCTGTATTCTTAATGACACAATGCATCATGCATACTCCTGAGGCCTGCATTCATAAAACCACGCATCCTGGCATTGAACAGGTTTGCTGGAGGTCACAGAGCACCAAAGGAGTGCCTAATCCCCAGGCACAGACAGTAACAAACAAACGCGCGGTGCGCAGTCAGTCCAAATTTACGGACGTGATCCTCTCTCCCCGCCCTCCCAGCAGAGCAGCCCAGGGTAGGAGCTCGGTCCCCAGGCCCTCGCTGGCTCCTAATCCCCTCTCATTACTTAGGAGAGCGGCAGGCTGGCACAGGAGCGCATGAGTGTTAATAATGACACGGGGACCTCTGAGCCCGCTCCTGCTCTCTCTCTCTCTATCCGTCTCCCCGCTCCCACCGTCCTCCTGGGAGGACATCATTTCATTAAAGAAGCAGGGGCCTTGGAACACGATGAAGATCATAAAAGGACACAACGCCATTCAGGCAGTTTGGGTGCAGCCCAGCGAGGGAAGGCACCGTACCAACGCTGGCATGTTCGCCACTCCATTCTGGGAAGCCCGAGTAACGCTCTGCAGGAATATTCATCACATACGCTGCTCTCATTTCCACAAGCACTTCACATAATGCAACTGCTCAACGTCCCTGGCTAATGTTTCTGCCCGAAGTAGGGGAAAAGTTTATATTCCTCCACGCATCACATCAGTACAGTATCTTCATTGTGTCAAACAGTTGGGGGGGACACCATACAGTTGTCTTTAGAACGTGTTTATGAAGTGACACTCTAACTTCAGTAAAAGAAAAAATGTTTAAATTTAAACTGTCTGCATGTATGTACGTCTGTCTGTCTGTATGTATGTATGTATGTCTGTATATCTGTCTGTCAGCATGCCTTCCTCTCACCTCCTGGATCATGCCGATGAACTCGGAGAAGGCCCAGTTGAGCTGGTTAAGGACGCTGTTGAGGAAGCTGGCGGCCATGTCCTTATCCTGGCTCAGCAAATGCGCCATGTGCCTCTGGAGCAGGTGGGAGGGGCAGGGCTCTACAGCCAATCGAGGAGAAGAACCACACTTCAGATTAACCGCCAATCAGATTAAAGGGCAGGCTACAGCATATGCATTTTATACATTACACACACACATACATATACACACTATATGTATATACAATTATGATTTACATATACACAAACACACATACACAAACACACACGCACACAGCATGTGTGTACATTTTCAATTTATTTTTTCCCAGCCCACAATCTCGCATTGTATCCGTTTTCCATCAGAAAATGGAAAAGAGGGCCCAAGACGGGGGTCATTTAAAGAAATTATTTATCGGGAGGGCCAGGCTGCTGATGCAATGCATGCAGGGAATGAAAACCTCCAGCATCCCATTGGCTTTCATTACCCACAGACAATGAGGAGGAGCGGCCGTTCAGCGCACAGCAGCCCCCAGCGTGCACGCCGCTGTGCATTTCAAATCCAGACAGCGCCGTCCATTAGCCTAGCGGGGTGACACCGTGACACGGGCTCGATCGCGGCTACGTGCCGCAGAACAGCGGCGGGCCATCGCCCGAACGCTCTTATTACGGCTATCGCAGAGGCGCCGCTCCCCAAAGACAAGCAGGCTTTCCCCTCCCCGCGCGCCAGGAAGCCGGGCGATTTACTGCCTTATCTGGCTGTGTGCAGAGGCTCCGGCCCGCACTGCCAAAGCCTCGCGGTGCAGAATGGAGAGGAAGGGAGGGCAGGCGGCGCACGCTCGGCTATAAAACCCCGTATGAAAGCCATTCAGTTAGCAGGACAGAAGATAACCTTTAAGTTTAATTAGGTGGCCATGATCCCCTAAGCTACGGAAGGCCTGCTGGGACGCGGGCGAAGGATCGATGGGCTTACAGGGGGGAAGTAATAGAGACGTGCCGCCAGCTCAGAGAAAGGGGACCCAAACCCCCCCCCCCCCACCACCACCAGCACACATGGATGAAGAGAATCTCTTTTGGGGGGGGGGGGGGGGGGGGAGTAGAGAGAACGATCTCATTTGTCATTTCGTTTGCGACCCCCCCTCATTTTCAGCGCCACCGCGGGTGTAATCCCATCAGGTGTAACGGCACCCTAATGAGAACGCTCCTCAGGAAGAGGGGGTGAGGGGCGCACGTGAGCAGCACAACACAGCCTCCAGCTGCCCTTTCCCAGCGCTCCTGCTTGTGTTTTCTCATTAAGGGAGGAACCGGGGGAAGCGGGAAGGGGGCCAGGTGTTGGGGAGGCGGAGACCAGGAGCGGCGCGTGGAAAGGTCGCCGTTCTCAGGGAGGATTAGAGACGCCGCTTCCTGACACGTCTCCGTAGCGTGCGCGCCGGAGGCGGGGGGGATAATAACACAGCGGAGGATAATTAAACAAAGCGGGGACAGGTCTGTCACTACCCGAATCCCAGCCTCCCAGTAGCCCCCCCCCAACCCACGCCCCCCCTCCGCCGTCACTCTCAGAGGCCCCCTCTCCTAGGTCCCGCCCTTCCGTAAAGGACGCGGGCTGCTGACGCACAGAGCCACCGCGTTCTCCACCTGAACTCATTTCCCATGAGTACTTGCGCTTCCCCAGGTAATATATGCGCCACGGCCGATGTCTGAGGGCACTGCATGTCCTGCTCGGCAGCGACACCGTGTCATCAGTACTTCATCAGCATGTCATTCAGAGCCATGTCCATCAGGTGACTGAGTGCTGTGCACCGGGGCCCCTGACTGCCTTACCGTTCAGCTTCATTTCTGACATCACATTCGTTTGGCATAAGGATGCATCTGAAATCACTAAACACCGCAGTGATAAACAAGACTGTTATTAATATGTTGTAAGAGAAGGGGTTGTGCTACTCAATGAGAGTCTTAAGTGGGCAGATAAATCCACTGGAATCAATGTGAAAGGGCCAGAGCATTGTTTGCATACTACGGTAGTTAAGGTAATAAAGTGCATAATAATAAAGTACACGGAATGAACACAAGGAAGAATGAGAACGCACCTCTGTTTCTGAACTCCCTGTTTGTATGGTAAACACAGCTGTCAGGGCATAGTGTGGGTAGTCTCAATCCGCACACGCACTCGCACGCGCACACACACACATTCACCCACACACACACACGCACACACACACACATTCACCCACACACACACACACATTCACACACACACACGCACGCACAGACACACACACACACATTCACCCACACACACACACACATTCACCCACACCCACACACACACACACACACACACACACACACACTCACACACACACACGCACACACGCACACATGCACACACACACAGTACTATGCATGCACAGCACTCCATGATCAGTTACAGTATGCATGTTTCATACCGATGGCTCGCAAACCATCAGAAACGTCCAATTCTAATGCACTAAATTATGAACAAAACGCGAAGTACAAAGCAGGTTATTACATAAAAGGACCCCGGAGAGTCACATCTCCTCAAAACAGCCTTCTTAGGTTCAAGAATTTGCAGTTAATGAGGGGGTGTTCCCCAATGTTCTTCATTTTACCAACAAGGTAGAGGGAATTCTGGGACTGGGGGGGTGGGTTGGGATTTACAGAGAGATGCTACAGAGCTGTGAGCAAACACAAGGTTGGGATCTAAACTATTCCAGTAAACAAAAGTGGGAACAGAACAAGAGAGAACAAAAAAACACAAAAAAAAACTTACTTTGGAAACTAGCAACAGACAAATCTCCTGGAAGTCATGCAAACAAAAGGAAGAAATTAAACAAAATAAATATTGAAGCCAGGTGAGGAAACAGAAGCACGTAAATTGGTTACCATGCCAATGAACACACTAAAAAAAAAGAAAAAGAAAAGAACTCATGTGGCGCCAAACACACTCTCTATTAATACGGAGCATTACTTCAAACGATCAAGACGGATGGCCAATTAAATCAATTCAGTCCAAGCATACAATTACGATAAAAAAATCATGTCCTGGTTAATTACCAAAACTTACAGTTAAAGCAGCCTAGATAAACACAGTACCCTGGATTTTTCCTGGATTTATCTAGATTGTTCTGGTTTTATGGGTTAGTCTGTAGTATCTTAACTTATTTTAGATACTGAAACTGCACTGCATTGATCCATGCACTATAAGGTAGACTGGAAAAAATAAATATAACTGTGTCCCCCTGTCACTCTTCCGAAAATGAAATTAAAAAGTAAATTAAGGCCTTGACTTGTCTGTTGTGTCCTTGACAATGTTTAATGCATACTGCTATGACTCTTAAGCTGCCCCATTAAAAAATCATCATAAAAGATACAGTGTGCATCCCATACTGACGGGAGGCTGGGTTTGCAGATATGGCATCTGAAACCTGTTTGAGTAACTTGAGTAACTTGTTCGTTCTCCTATATCAGTGTCTTCTTCACTCCCAATGAACAAGAATAGGCAGGAGATGATGCTATTGAGCCCTTAAGACTCAAAGGTGCAATCATACACAATGTTTTAGCATGACTAAAGAATGGGATGCACTAACTAACTAATTTACTTTAACGACTTTAATTTACTAGATTGATTTGTCAGCCTGACAGGTCTACACAAATGACACACACAATGAAAGACAAATATACGGGGTTACTAGAAGACATTTATAGCATCAGCTGCATTATAAAAGATGTACTGGCAAATTTGCTGTCTGGAGAACGAAAAGGTACGCAGGTAGGTGCCAGAAGGAAGCTATCAACTCTCACATATGGGACAGTAACCAGGGTATTAACCTTTCTGCTGTGCGAACAGTTATGCAGAGAAAAAGGAGACTGCTTTCCCCCAGTAGCGTAGCTGTGCCTCTGGTTTTTGTAGTCTGCATAGATACGCCACACAGAGTTTTTCTTGGGGAGAGAAAAATCAGCTAATAATTGTCAAGAAGACGAATAAAGAGACAATTTTACATACCTACAGAAATTTCATCCAAATTAATACAGTGAGATGTGAAAGAAGGACTTCAAATTCATTCATGCCAGCTGCAGTTAGGAGTGTGCATGCGACATTAGCTAGTTGCTAAGTAGGCTAGTTACAGTTTTGTGTGATTAAAACAAACAAGAAGCCAGCTAATGATAACTGTCAGCTAATTGACACTTTGTGTGTTTAATGAAGAGGGACATCCGTCTGACTGCAGCGAAAGAATAGCATCAGCCCCCAAAACCTGGATCCCTATGAGACATGACTGCAGTCAACACAAACCTACTGTCCTTCCTGGCCATCACAGATGTGAAGGGAGATGACAGCGACATTTTGAGACTCAGCAGCCTTCTTCAGTGTTTCAGAATAAATGTCACACGTCCCCTGGGACAGCCATTCTTAAAGTAATTCTGTGACATTAACAGGAGGTACAGTACCTTCAGAGGAAAAAAAAGGGTTCCCAAAATATCTCAGCAGCACACAAAAATAGAAACAATGAAAAAATGAAAGAGCACCTTCATCTTTTCTGAATAAATCTCTGCCACAGAAAGTGACAGTTTAATTAAAGAGTTCCATGAGGGGGTCTCCAGAATAGAGTATACATTTCTGTTTGTCGAGCCCTGCTCTTCTGCATCCCAACATTTCCAGGAGTTCCACTTCTAAGGGTTCGCCTTCTAAGAGATGGGGGAAACATTTTCCGGAAAATGTCCTATGTGAAGTACTGTGTGATAACCTATTTATAAAAGCTATACAAAAATAAAGGCTGATTGACTGAATGATCGATTGATTTATTTATTTAAATTAGTAGCAGGAATGCCTATTTAGAAAAGTTATACAAGAATAAAGACCGACTGACTGATCTATTCATTTATTGAAATTAGTAGCAAGAACACCTATTTATAAAAAATATATAAAAAGAAAGACTGACTGACTGATCGATTGATATATTTAAATTAGTAGTAGGAACATTCTTCAGTGAACTCCAAAATGGGGGACTACAAAGATGTGTTATTCACTGACTTGGTTGAAATTGAGAAGAGTTTTATCCACTGAAAAACAGTCATTGCTTCACACTGACCAAGTGATAACCACACCCATTTTGGGGTTTTGCAAACACTTGCTTACCCCCCTTGCCACCTAAAATGCATCCACTTTCCATGATGTTTATGCATCTTAGACCAGCTTGTTAAAACACAGCTCATCTCTGACCCACAGCAGGAACATGGTGCCCCCTCCCTCTCTGGAGGACATGCGTTTTTGTGTTACTATTGCACAGGAGCTGGGCTCTTAGATACTCCATTAACAGCAAGCAGAGTGCTGAGTCACTCCCATGAGTCTCTATCTCACTCCCAAGTCCAACAAACTAAGGGACTGCACACTCACAGAACCTCACACACACACACACACACACACACACACACGCACAAGCACACCTACACATACACACACACACACACACACACACACACACACACACCCCGATTCATTACTAGTACCTCTGACTGTGACTTCACCAGGCTCCTGCCAGGCCAATGAATAATTCATCCATCCATTTTTTTATTTATTATTATTTGATTTCACATTTTTAGTAAGGCATCTATGGGGCCAACCTCAGCATAAACAAGAGGAAAGCAACTTCATGATCTGCTATTATTAAGATGTTTTTTGGAGGCAGATTTCATCAGCAAGCAATAATCTGCTACAATTAAACAATGGGTTCGTAATAACAAGGCTGGCTGCAATCTGAATGCAACTCCTGAAGTTACCGGAAATGTATTCATGGAACTTCCTATTGATGTAGCTGTCGCTTGATTTATCATTTATGACTCCCAAAAGAAACAAAAAAAGACGTTTCCTATTATTCCACTTTCAAAGAAACAAAAAAAAGCAATAATACTTGACAATGGCCACATACACATGATGTGGGGAATCATTGTGCGGTATCAAGAAAACTGGCAACCTTTTCACAAAAATGTTATTCAACTATTTTCCTGAGACAGGCCTGCATATTCTTTATACGTGTAAGCTGAACTCTTGTGCCAACAACCACTAACTGAATACATTATACAAATTACAAAAACGTATACATACAGCAGAAACTCAGAGATACAATCCCTTCAGAAATGGGGATCATAACTGAAATGTTTAGAACTTTCATGGTAAAGTCAAAATGCATCCATTTTATCTAAATCCTTACTGGAATAGCACCTTGTCTTATTCAAGCACTAAACAGGCCACTCTCAGTTTAAAGCCATAAATCTTAGTATAATTTAATAACCACAAATCACACAGGTGTACATGTGTCTAATACAGTGAAAATGAAATGCATGGTGTCTATTACAGAGAAGCTGAAAGCAATTGAGCAAGAAAATCACCAGACAGAAGTTCTGATGGGGGTGGCTGAAGTGAGCTAGAGATGGTTCTCATCGTGATTAGAGACAGGAAGTCAGCGAGGAGACACTGAAAGGGGAGCAGCGGTCGGCCGACGAGCAGGAGGCTTCCAGCTACCCAGCTCAACAAACTGCTTCTAACACCGCTAATGAATAAATGCACCTATCAACATGTCAAACAGCACATTAAAAGCCTGTTTATTATGTTTAATGTTCCGTAAGCCCATGCGTTCAAGAACGATCCACAAAACAGTCTTCCAATCAATATCACAATAATAATTAGCTTACAGTTCATCGCCTGTTTAAAACTATTTTTTCCAACAGACTTCCCTCTCTGCCTTTTTTCCGACATTTTAAACCATGGCTAATTTTGCTTTGCTGAACCACTACATTTGGTAAGCAAATTGCGCATTCCTCATATACAATGCAATGCCCACTGCTGCTGCGTGTACAGGTCCTCCTGTTTTGTATGCTTTGGCATCACAACAGAGGCTTAGGCTTTCTCGTTTATATTCCATTTTAAGTGATGAAAATGACATAAAGTGAAGCAAAGGCATGCCTTTCTCAGTAAATGGTGACTCATAACTCATCTGTTAGTCTATCAAGCAGAACATTCACCCTCAGAAAATAATGGAACTCAAAAAGAACAGCAAGTTCTCAATACATCTGATTACGGTATTACAACTGTGTGAGTCGAAAATATTTCAATTACAACTGTCTGAGACATTTGTGAAGGGGTACATGGCTTAAAAACAAAAGAACGTGTAGACAAAAATTGCAAAGCACAAGGTGGAATAAGATGATTGATACGGTGCTTGCAGCCTGGTGTTGTTTGCGATATAGCCCATCACTTCTGTGTCTTAGACACTCTCAATGACACGCTCCTTTACCAGCAGCCACGCATCACCGCCTCAGCCAGTAACACAGATGAAAAAGACATTTCTGTACTTATGTTTCAAGGACAGAAAGACTGAAATATCAATTTACTGTGACAGGTTTTCCATCACATGGGTGCCAATGGAAAGATGTGTTAGGACAGGAATGGACACTATAAAGGAATATGGGCTTAACAGGAATTCATTACAAAAAAATAGTCAAGGAGTTATGAAGGCTGACACTTTCATAATATAATTACCTATAAATCTGCAGGGACTGCAAAATGTCAATGTGTATCATAAAGGAGGTCTGTATTGGAATGGGTACGTCATATTGGATAAATGTTATCGGGTGATGGTTGATGTAGAAGTCACATGACAGGAAGGTAGGTGTGTTACTCACTCTGTAGGCTGGGCAAGTTGGCGTCTTCGGGTTTGGTTTTGAGCAGGTGGGGCAGCCGCGTGTACCTGTACCCAAACCCACAGCCCTGCGGAGGAGAGCCAAACAAACGCAGAACAGTCAAAGACGTTCACACGACGGTAAACACATCACGCACACACACTGTGGGAGGCCCACCGAGAGGACGCTCACCCTCCAGAGCCGAACCAGGATCCAGTTAGTCTGAGCCCAGGGCCGCTGCTCGTAGGGGGCCAGGAGGTTCCGCATCATGGCCACTCGTCTGCAGGAGAAACACGCTGCTCAAGCAGATGGGGGGGCAGACACCTGCAGCTCTGACACCCGTATTCACTTCCGAGGTGCAGAGATACTCCAAACAACCGAAACAGCATACTCACTGTTCCTCTGGGATCCTCTCCACCGCCCTGAGGGATTGTGGGTAACATACATAACTGGCCAAAGCCTGCATCAGGGAGTCTTTGATGTCTGAGGGTGATAAAATAAAATTAAAAATTAAAAATCAGAAGTTGTGAAATTTCAGAGGTACGGGTTGGCTGGCAGGTGGGAACATCAGCAAGCACAGTCTCCATGGTTGGCTTTCCCTTGTATCTCGCCAATTCTCTACATCATTTTTGCAAATAGCAAATAACAGAGGCACTTGAGGCAGAACCACAATATTCCTGGAGGCTGACCAGTGTTCATAACGCGGAATGATCTGTCCCCCTTTCATTGACATTGAAACATTCCAATCTGATGCACCTTCTGAAAATTACAATACAGTTTCAGTTGGCATTCGAATAGCCAGCCTCTCGCAGTTAAGAAAAATGGAAAGCGGAACGAACGCAGGAGTTGACCATCTCTGTCGTCTAAGCTAATATCTGTGGTCTAGCTTTTCACATAATTAGATGGTCAAACAGTAAGAGAGCTGGGCTGTTTTCCTGCACTTGCACTGTCAGCAGGGGGGGATTTCCCATGGATTTTTACAACGACAGGATTGGAACCAGCAATCAATACTTTGGAGAGATCTTTTTGATTAAATGAATTAACGCCAGCACGTCCATCCAACAATGAAAATGAGATGTGACGACTTAATTGACCTCCAATCAAACTCTCTCCACGTCTGAGAAGATGGATTAGCGCAGAAGCTATCGCAACGCTGTCAATCAGCTGTGGGGGCAGACAGGCTGGCGACAGACATCTGAAGACCAAAATTGCTCTCATCAATGTCATCCCAGCAAAAATTGAAAAATAACATTGACTGACATTTCCCAGTCCATTTTCATAAAGATGAAAATAATTCAATTATTCATAGGTGTCTGATGTCTGTCTGTCTTAACAAGGCTTTACTTCCTCAAAACAAATTACATTTACGCAATCTAATAAAATGTATCACTAATGGGAGCCAAGTTTAAGCCTCTCCCAATTGAAATCAAATTGTTGCAATGACCTGGAGCCAGAGCTTTTATTTTGACAGCAGGTTTATTTTTAAAATGAAATTGCACATTAACAAGCTAGAAATTGACCCGGGTGGCAAACAGCAAAATGAGGGGCCATATTAAGTTGAACGGTTTTCATTAAAATAGCTTGTTCAGATAGATAACCACTGAATATGTCTGACCATTTCTTCTTCTTCTTCTTCACCATTTTCCCCGCAGGTAACAGGAACAGATAACACATTAATACAGGCAGATACAAAAGTGGAACCAGAACCACAGGAACAGGTCCGTGCACAAATTTCAGCGGCGTTAGCGGGAACTCAAAGCAGCAGGATGCATACCGCATGAGTCATTTACCGCCAGGCGCCATAAATCTCGGGTTCCGCTTAAATCACACGAGGGTCCTTAATGAGATGGAGTGGAAGGCCAGATAACCCCGACTCCTTCCGTACTCTCCTCCTCCTCCCCCACCGGAAAATCCTCAAACCCGCACCCCCCCCCCCCCCCCTGCCCCAGCCAAACTGCAGTACAGGCGCACTCACCTGTCCCCACGATACGGGGGTCTGCAAAGTGCTTGGCCAGGATGGCGGCCAGCTGGGTGAGCGTGTCCTCGTAACCTGCGGAGGACACGTTTAATGACAGAGTTCCCTCGGAGCGCAGAGGGTCACACTCCAGTCAGCGGCCAATTTAGGCCTGAGGAACACGGCGGGTGACCTTTTCAGAGCCGGTCAATGACTTCAAAGCACTCAGGTTATGAAATACAGCAAAAACTAAATCTGCAGAAAAGGCAACCCTCCATGGCAGAGAGAATACATTAGCATTTTTCAACACGCATTAAAATTGAAATAAAAAAGTATGCTACTAATGGACACGGTCCCTAACAAATATATGACATAAATTAATTCATTTAATAAATCAACAAATAAGCAGACAAGCGCTGCTCCCTCCCTGGGTGATGTGGAGCCCAGTCAGCACTGGCACGGTCAGGATACATTTTATTTCGATTTTTAATTGGCTCATCAATTAAACCGGCTCATCACCACACCCCCAATCTTTGGAGGACATTCTTCATCATTGGATATATACGGTATTTTGTGACATCCCCAGGGGTGTATTCTGTGCTGACGCTCTCTGGAGAGGCATCACCTGGAAGCTCGTCCATGCTGTTGGAGGGGCTGAAGTAGTTCTTGAGCGCGCTGTAGCTGTTCATGGCCACGTTGAGGTAGAACTCGGGGGTGAAGGCGAAGAGGGAGCCGGTGTTGTCCGCGTGCTCGATGGTGCGGATGCACACCCGCAGCAGCCAGTACACGTCCAGCATCTTCTCCTGGATGACAGCAGCGGGGAGGAGGTCAGTGTACAAACCCTACAGACAGGGCCTGTATGAACCCTACAGACAGAGCATGTATGAACCCTAAATGATATGAGCTACCAGCTGTGTCTGGCTACCCTGGTACAGAAGGAGCATCAGCCACTTCTGGGGCCTGGTTGAGGTTTCACAACCTAGCAGTAGTGTCAAAACTGTTTTTGCAACTACCAGCCCAAAAAGGTGCAGCCACACCTACACAAACATTTCATAATATTAAATTATAATCACCATGCCCCAATACTGCCACTGAGTTATCCACCAAAGGGTGCTCCCATCACACAGGACACATTTACATGCATAAACATAATGGGAAGACTCCTCCACTTCGTCCTCTTTCTCCCCTGCTACTGTTTCACTCAGTGTGGAGCACACGCTCTTCAGCGCAGGCACATCGCACGGCTGCAGTGTGGGAGAGCGCAGGCGAGCGCACGCAGCTCTGGCTGCGCGAGCAGCGCAGTCCTCGGGCCCAGCGGCTACGCAGCTCAGCTGGTGGACTGCCGCATGCTGAAATGGCAGCGGGACGCCTGCATTTCGAGGGACGCCTGCATTTCGGGGGACGCGGGTGCTCTTCTGCGCACGCGACCACCGCTGGCGTACCCCTCGCTGACTAAATCCCTTAAAATTAAGGGCAGCAGTCCACACAGGCACGGTCCGGATTGATTCAAAAAGCAAAAAGTTGACAGACTATAAAATCTATAAAATCTTTAAGGGTGCTTTAGCATTCAATGTTACATTTGCAATGTGCCTTAATTTGTTTTTGTTTAATAGTGTCTTCACACTGTTTCATACAGCATATAAAGTTTCATAAACACAAAATTTCATTTTTGTACTTCCAAGGGAGCCAGCAAATATGAGATATTGCTTATTCTGGTCAAGAGGTAATGGGCAAAATAAGCTAAGAAGGTGTATTCTTAAACTTAAACTGTGTGATGGTCTGGTAACATTAAAGAAATCATGCTTTAATGTACAACATCCCTGAACCTTTTAAAGAGCAGTCGGTGTTCCACGAGAAAGGACACACTTCAAACCTCACGCCAAACCCCCTGTAGAAAGTGCCAAGGTAACTGCTAGTAATTACTACAGCACCATTTGCATCATTTCAAAGGAGACACAATAATGAGCATTCTTCTAGTCTGAAGGTCAAATATGCCCGAAGAAGCACAAAAAGTACAAAAACCCACTGAGGCGTATTGCCTTCATTCATATTAATGACATTAACGGCATTTATGCTAAATGTTCAGTTCTGAATAAATCAACCAGGGGTTACTGTTGTAATGAAGAGATTGCCCTTCATACATGCATATAGCTACAAGGCCTAAACTCAAAATATACAGATTTTAATTCTGCAGGGACACTGACATCTCAACTTTACTAACTGATGAAAACATAGAAAGAAAAATGTATGAAAAGACTTACAGTGAACATGCATTCTTACTGCCACTCTGGATGATTGCAAATGTTAAAAACAAATTTAGACAGGACAGAGAGAATGGACACAAAAAGTGTCTGACTTGATTTATATTTTTAATTCCAGCAAATTTGTTGCGAGAAGAGAAATAGCGATGCACTTTGGCACACACAAAATACCTTTGTGTCAGAGGCTGTCATCGCTCAGCCAGGAGTGTTTTATTCTTCCTTTTACGTTTGGCAGAGAGCGCGGACCTGCACACAGGCCGCTCTGGAAAGGGGGCAAAGAGGAGAGGGAGCTCCGCAGAGGCAGTAAATCCACCGCTGGAACCCAGCACTCTCTGCGGCAGCTGGCATCTCCATCGGGGCAGCCTGGCAGCAGGGCACTGCTGGCTGCGGTTCTGACGTGATCCAGAACCCCCCCCCTCCCCCCCCGCCCTCCAACCCCACTCCCCCCCGCCCCGGCTCGACACCGCGCGGCCAAGCTGCTACCTTGGAGTAGATGGTGGCGTTGATCCAGGCCAGCCTGCGGCTCAGGTGGTTCAGCTTCTCTGCGAAAACCTTCTGGCTCTTCTGCAGCTCCTCCAGGATGTCTGGCCTCTACAGGGAAAATATCCATTTCAAACTTTCGTTAATTAACACAGAAGAGCAAAGACGTGTGAAATCCCCATGCCAACAAACAAAGATGTGCAGGCAGCTGACACGCAAGCGGTACACACAAGAATCATGATGTGCATGTTTGAGTGTGTGTTAAGAACGCGGAAGCACACCTGCTATGAGGCACGCACGCACGCACAAACACATGCAAACACACGCACACACACACACTGCTTACCCTTTCTGGACAGCGGGTTATCTTCTCTTCCGTGTCCTTCAGAGCTACAGCATATTCATGGACATCATCGGACACCACAACCATCTGAGAGAAGAAAGGCTTGCTGTCAGTTCTGTTACCAAATTATCCACATAATCTTCACAGCTCTATCCTCCACTTATCATCCGACATAAAGAAGTGGATTGTGGGTAATGACCCTGCACTGGTTTCCTGTCCAGGAGCTGTAACACAGGACCTATAGACCCACTTGACAGTCATGACTCATAACATATTCCATATTGCTAACATTGAGAGCTTTGACTCCCTACCTTTGAAGGCAAGGCAGTCCAATTTAATGCATTAAATTGAAAATTAAAGGTGTGAGACCAAGCACAATACTCCGACTAAGGACATTATGTATTGAAATTATTGTAAAACCAGAACTTCCTGTAGTTACTAAGCAGAGGACAGAAGGAACAGGCGGGCTGAGTATCTGGTGAATGTAATAAACCCACTCATACAGAAAGTGTTTCCTGTTGTAGATTCCAAAAGAAGGTCCCTCATTGTTAGCTATGCGTTGGTTTAGGGTCAGGATAAACAGTAAACCTCACATGTTAGACCCCATTATGAAGACTGCTTCACAGCACAATAAAAATCTGGAAAATTCATGTCAACATTTAACAGTTTCACAGTTTGTACATTTAAAAATTGGGAGTCATGCCTAACATCCTTTCATACAGCATACTGGTTCTTACAAAAATCTTTATTACTAGAGCATGTTAACGATCCATATCACAAGAATTATCTCAGTTAGTTATGTAGTTATGTCCCCCTGAGTAATGTAACAATCACAGGGCAAACCTATGTCCCAGTTTTCCAAAAAATCTGACAGGGTCATGTTTTAAAAAATAATTGTAAAATCTAATTTCACACAAGAACGATGCATACATTATTGATTTTGAGGTCAAATTAAATCATAATTTTTACATTAGTATCATTTTTAGACTTCCTCAGCTTGAGCAGCTGCCATACTTTTAATTTCCCTTTTGCCAGGATACACGTATGGAAACCAATGGAGTAATGCCAAGCTGGCCACCCTACCTGAGCCCCACTGGGACAGAAGAGGTTCAGTTAAACTAGAGGCTGCAGTATCACAGAGTGGCTCGGGTGGGACAGGTGCGTACTGTGAACACAACCAGAGCCCTACAGGCTAGACCAGCGGTTCCCAAACTGTGGACCGTAGGAGGGGCAGAGGTGGCTTCTGACACGTGTGGAAAATTTACCATCTGCACATTTCTATATGTGTTCTCTACACTTTACTTCACACTAGTCCAATAACGTCATTTGCTAGTTTCATGCAGAGCAGTAATTACAGAGTAAATAAAGCTGTTATGATAGAAACATAAATATAATATAAGAATTTCTGCATATATGAAGGTATGTTTTCAGATGGGATGAGGTAAAATAAAACAACATTATTATATGGGCTGTAAGGTCTGGGAACCAGGGAGCTGGACCAGTGGATATGACCATGCCATTAGCAGACTGTGACCGGAGGCACTGTAACTGTGGAGCACCAAGGCAGGGTGGGCTTAAAGTGGCCAGGCTTCCATGGGTTACCTCTGTACGAGCTGTCCAAATATCTGTAGATCAGCGCCATTACACTCTAGCCCTTGGAGAGCTGCAAAATGGGAAAGTTTCCATTCCCTCAGCACTTAACTCGATTAGCTTCCCCAACGCTGGTTATCAGTTGTCATCAACTCTCCTCTGACTGATGTTACTCTGCTTCAGGTCCACTGTATGGCTGCGCAAAACACTCACTGCCTCCCAAGCATGTCAGATGAGTACATCTTCAGGCTGCGGTATCCGCGCGTATGTGAGAGTGGCATGGCGGCGATTTCATTCGCTCTCCCATAAATGCAACACCTCAAGGGAACAGAAGGTGTAAGAGACAGGAAGTCATATCCAGCGAGTGCGCTTCCTGAAGGAAAGGAGAAGAACCCGATCCAGGGTATTTCTGGACCGATAATGAGACACCAAAAATGTGACGGCTCGCTTCACAGCAGCAAATCTCAATCTCTGCAGGACCCCAGAACCTCATATGAGGACAGAATGCACAAACATGTCCTACAGGCTAAATGAAAGCTAACAATCTGATCATGTTTCGGTTAGCTAGTTAACGTTAGCTAGCAAGAAAATGTCTTTTTAGTTGCTTGGTGAGGTAACATTAGGCATTAGAAAGCCATTAGTCTGTTAATATGTGGAATATAATGCTGTTGCAAAAGCTGCTTCATTGCCTGCAAAAACGGTCTGGGCCAAAACAAAATTACAATAAAACTAGAGAAAAAACAATTTAAAAAAAGAAAAAAAAATGATCAGCTTTATATAATATTTGTTTTCTTTGGTTCTTCATGTACAACCATAAAACATTATGGGTATTTACAGCCCTGAGATTGAAAATATGACTGCAGAGGTTATGGGAGAAGAGGCAGCTGTACAGCACTAAAACTGAGGCTGCTTTAGTTTGGCTGTTTTTGGGGTCATCATTTACACTTCCAGACTGCAGAAAGCCGAACCCAAAAAGCCATGCAGGCCATCTGCAGACAATGGCATTAAACAGATGCCAGGCTAAATACCAAATGGATGCAGACAGGTACTTACTTTCAACAACAATAGCTAGTGGCATTCATGCATTATTCAAGATTAATATTCTAGCAGCCAAACCTTTATTCCACACATAAAGAAAATGATATACCAAATACAACAGATTGTCATTCCTAAACAAGTATTTAACAGTATTTCATGTATTAAAGGGTAATGACAATCATATCTGCAATACATAAAAGTAACTTTGTTACTTTCCAGATCTTTCATGAGGACAAAACAGCGCTACCACAGGAGAAAAAGATTGGAGCATTTGGGCTTCTGGCACCTCTGAAAAGCACTCACTCCCTGCCATGGTTTAATAGAGTAGCTACACAACTTCTAGTTTTCATCTTTGCCATCTCCTCATATCATGTCCATATCTATAATGCATTTACTCTGTTGAAGAGATGGAACGAGCCATCCCTGTTTGAATACTACAGAGGCTTCTGGGATTCGGCCCAGGAATCAAAAACAGCATTTGTCCTTAGCTTTGACTCACAAATAACTCCATGTGTTTTGGTGTTTACTGAACTCAGTACAGTGTTTCAGATGCAAACAGCTTGACGTGCACTTATCCACGGGGCAGAGTTAAGGTCAAATATTTATTGTATTCAGGCACTGGCCCTGCATGTTAAATAAGTGTTGCATCAGCCCAAAACAACAGCCAGCCACACTAGTACCGCCATATTCTCTTCCAACATGAACACAAAACCAAATATAACAATAAGTACATGGTAAAGCCCATTAATAAACATGTTCCCATTTGTAAAGAGAAGCTCATTTGAAACAGACACCCATTAATAAACATGTTCACATCTGTAAATAGAAGCTCATTTGAAACAGACACCCATTAATAAACATGTTCCCATTTGCAAAGATAAGCTTATTAGAAACAGGCACCCATTAATAAACATGTTCACATTTGTAAATAGAAGCTCATTTGAAACAGACACCCATTAATAAACATGTAAACATATGCAAAGAGAAGTTCATTTGAAACAGACACAAGCAGAAGATGTGTGAAGACCCTGAACCGATCGGCCAAAACCGAGCTGCGTTTTTGAAGCTCACCTCCTTGTCTTGTTGAGAGACGTTGCAGCTGGCTCCAGTATAGGTGTTTCACCCATTTTAATGGAAGTCAATGGTAACAGTATGGTAAAACTCTAAATTCTAAATTCTTCGTCCATATGCCGATTTGATAAGTTATTGTGCTATTTGGACAAGACGGTAATATTTTGTGAATGAATCAGGGACAGTTTGTTTCACTACAGAGTCACTGTATCTCACTCGCTTAGTGGACTTAATGTCCCTACTGTGCAGTCTCTGGCTCCAATTTGCACAACATGGCGGTGCTCACAAACTACACATCCCGGGCTTCGTAACGCTTTTCATCAAGCCCATGGAGAGTCAATGGGTGATGTCACAGTGACTTTGTCCATATTTTTCTACAGTCTAGGTTCTAAACCCGCCAAAAAATGAAAGAGAAAGAGGGAATGTAGGGAAATAAAAGGTAACCCAAGGTTCAGGTTCCCAGGTGCCACCACGAGTAGGTGTTCTTGCCAGTCACCAGTAGAACTAAAAGTGAATTGTCATGCACACCTGAGGACAGAAGGATGCGCTACTCCAGAATTAAAACAAAGTGGAAAATGAACAACAGAAACTTCCGGGCCCAGGCATCCATAACCAAAGCAGTGCTCTGCAGGTCCTACAAACTGCCAGCAAAGCACCAGCCAAAAGAAGCTTATCGTCCTGCCCTTCTCGCGCTATCTCCTCCTTTCTCTTCCCCTCCTCCACCACCGCCAAATCTCCAGGTTAATCCCGCAGATTGTCAGGCACGGCGTGTAAAACCGATTTATTTACGGCCTAATCTCTTTTCTTTCTGTGAGAAACTTTCACTGAGAGAGCCAACCTTGTTGCGCAAAAGGGAGAATAGATCACTGGGCCCTCCTCTGACAGATAAGAACAGAGAGCTCACACAGCACTTCTACAAACTTCAGAACATTTACTTCGCCTTTCACAAGACCGTCTTAGAAGGACCTTGGAATTTGACGGGAAAAAATGACTCCGGAACCATGACCAGGACGCTGCTGACTACACTCTTCTGCAGTTCTGCTGAAGTGCACGCCAAACCCAAAGAGATGACGAAGATACAGCAATCAATCTACAGGGGCTGACAGCGAGATATGTCACTTCTGCAGATCTCCTAGTGTACATATATTACAGATGCCAAAGTCAGATCACATTCAGCAAAACAAATTGGGCCAAATGATAATTATAAAGTAGGGGAAAGCCTTGTAAGTCTAAATCTAGGTTTAACTTTAATGCAAACAGATTAAAAAAAACAAACATCCAATGTGAACTGCATAGCTCATTACTGGAGACAAGAGTCTTTTTTCCACTGCAAGTTTGCAATGTTTATAAGATGCTGAGAAGTTTAGAAGCGTACTTAGTCTAAAACACGTTCAGAAGAGAGAAGCCACATCAAAACCAAGGGACTAATTCTCCATGCCCTTTTTCCCCTCCACATTTTCACCCCACCCCCACCCTCCAACACACTCATTAGGAGAGCAGGGTGAAAAATGGCCAGGAAGTCTGATGTAATGCGTACGATGCCCGGAAATACACCTCCATCTTACACAGCTATGACTGATGGTGATGGCTGCGGTCCTATATTCTCCACATAGTGGCCTTAATTAGTCCATCACGCATTTCCCTCCTGATTACTTCTCATTTCAGACTTGGTCAGATTCCTTTAACCCTTCAATCGATGAACCAAAGCTGAGGAGAACTGAAGTTATATCTTCGCTCGTTTGAAATGATGGCACGTTGCACCAAGAAGAGAGAAGAAGAGAGGGAGTGAAATTTCAAATTAGTAACATAGGAGGGCTTCCCCTAGTCCCTCTCTTTCAGTGCATCTTCCATCCACACAGTGATGCTAGATTCAGTAGTTGATATCAATTTTCAGTGGTCAAAATAAACTTTCCTGTATGACATCACAGATGAGGACGAAGTTGAGCATGGTGAGCCAGGTTACACACACAAACACACACAGACACCTACGCACACACACTAACACCCCGCACCCCAGGAATGAATAAGTTTGGATGGTTCCAGAAGGTACTTGGGTTACATTTTTTATGACATATAATTTCATTAAATTAATTTCTGAGAGCTGCTCAGACTGTCATGAGTACAATGCTCTATTATTAATAAGAGCAAATTCTGAGCAAATATTATCATAATTAAATCCTTTGCTGACAATCACCATAAAATACAGCTCAAAACATTCATTTTGTTTTGGTTGGGGCATCTAAGAACAGTGTGAGCTGGCAGGGTAAACAGAATAAATTAAAAAGTAATTTCCTTTTAAATATCATAAGCGTGCCATTTTCACATTTTTATGTCTGTATTGATGACAACTTAAAATGAAAAGTCACACCGTGCAGAATTTGCCACGGTTGTTGTGATTTCATCATTTGTGTGAGGGGCAAGGTTCAGAGCAGTTTGGATAGTAAGTACTGTAGTCACGCACTTGGCACATTCTACTTGTGTGAAGTAGATGCTGTACGGTATTCAAATGAACATCACAGAATCATTCAGTGGTAATATGCTTGATTTTGGGCTGTGCGCTACAGGTTTGGACAGTGGGATACCCTTTACCCCACTATCCTGCTGACCTCACAGACTATGAATAACTTCACTATTACAGAGCAGCAAGTCTTCATTCTGAGTGAGTGAGTGAGAGAGACCGAATCAGTGAGAGAGTAAGAGAGAGAGCAGTCGCACCCATACACTGTGAGGCCCACGTGTCCCTTCAGTTTCGCGGAAATATCATCCACTTACCTTCAGAAAAGTGCGTGTATGAAATAAACATTAGTCATAATGTTGTCATAATAGCGTGTTTTTATGTATGGGTTAAGGAACAGTGAGACCAGCTGAACTCAATGGCAAATAATGAAAGCACACCCCCCGTTCT
The DNA here is from genome assembly GCF_013347855.1 of Anguilla anguilla. Classification (NCBI taxonomy): domain Eukaryota; kingdom Metazoa; phylum Chordata; class Actinopteri; order Anguilliformes; family Anguillidae; genus Anguilla; species Anguilla anguilla. The sequence continues at coordinate 22,224,312 of NC_049213.1, forward strand.
AAATAGACAAGGCTAGATAAGTTACGGAAGTTTTTTTTTTTTGTTCTGTTTTAATTGTCCGGTAGCATGCACACGTACAACCTCTGGAGGCATAATATCACTGTACATGCGGTTTTGGAGTTACCTGAAGTGTAAACCACATACTCACAAAAGCCCCTACACTAGCCATTATAAAGTCAGCAGGTCATCAGAAACCTCTCTAAGCGTCTATTATGTCTTTCATCGCACACAAAAGCGGTCTGTGCCAATCAAAATCATTCACTAAACCAGATATATTTTTCTTAAAATGACAGAAAGTGAACTTATTCCTTTAAATTGCCTTTTTAAGGTATATTTCTTGAATATATTGCTCTATGGTGAACATATTATGCATTTGTTAATGAATCACTCTGATATAATGTAACTGGTATAGGGTCTGTTGAATGAACTTAAAGAAATGCACAAATGAGCCTATGAGCATAATACATAACAATGAGAACTAACCATTCACTGCATCTAAGCTTCCAGATATAAACTGAATGAGTATAATCATCAATCAAGGTAGATTCAGTGCCCCCTGAGTTTTATTTGGTGCATGACGCCCCTGTGAGTGAGTCACTGAGCGAGTCTTACCATATCCATCTGCTCAGAGTGAGTGAGTTAGTGAGTGATTCATACGCTCTGACGACTCCGTTACCTTGCCCAGCTGCTGATGGACGCTCAGGTTGTACATCATCACAATGCCATCCAGAATCTCCAACAAGGACTTCTCCGTGATTGGCTGGTCGGGTTCTTCCAGTGGTCGCCCCAGCAACAGCCCATCGTTACCATGGCTTCCCTCGACTAGTGGAGGTGAGGGGTGGGGGAGAAATAGGGTAGAAAGGATATTACCTCCAGGCATTTTCCCCAGCCGATATCAGTAATAAAATGAGAGATAATAACTCCACTTCCTGAAGGTGCTTAAATGATTAGTTTTTTCCAGTTCTGAAGCTGGACTAATTGGCTTCCAAGAGGATATTCGGTTCTGTATTAAGCCGTTCCTATGGCACAATGTTCTTGTTAGGAAACAGGAAAAGAGCCCCATTAGCATACAGCAGGCCTTTTGAATATCAGTGTTTTGTATTCAAATGGATTGTGGGCTTGCTTCAGTCCTTTCAGCTATGATTGGTAGGTCCTCTGTAATTAGCTCGCACAACTGCAGTGACGTTTTCAGAGTGCAGAACAGGAGACTGCCATCACACCCTTTAACTGAAGGCGAAATGCTGACACATTCTAGCCCCGAGGTGGGAGAGTGAGGTATCACGATCGCCATGACATGACCATTCCAAACTGGCGAGAGAAAGCGTAAAAAAGCATGAAAAAATTATTATTTTTTTTAAAAAAAGGAAGTGGGTACTCACTGTCCTCCTCGGTCCTCTGTTCCACGGCCAGCGTGCGTATTTTGACCTTTTCGGGCGGAGCCAGGGGCCGGCGGGGGGTCATGAGGCTGACGGCGGCGGTGCTGAGGAAGCGGTTGGCCCTCCCCAGGGTGGGGGAGCTGAGCCAGCTGGGCCGGGCCAGGGCCCCGCCCATGGCCGCCGCCCCGAAAGGCCTCTGCAGGCCGCGGGAGAGAGAGACAGAGACGCTGACGCGCACAGCTCCACTGGGGCACTGCCCTCTCCTACCACTCAGCTTCAGTTTCACATTTTCAAATCAAACATTCCGCTCGTATTAACAAGGCCCACTGCAATGAAAGCAAAAACTGCCATAAACTGCATAAACAAGTAAAGCTCATCATATAACTTTGAAAGAATTTACAAAAAAATATAAATATCACTATGAACACATTACATTACATTACATTACATTACAGGCATTTAGCAGACGCTCTTATCCAGAGCGACTTACACAACTTTTACATAGCATTTTACATTGTATCCATTTATACAGCTGGATATATACTGAAGCAATTCCGGTTAAGTACCTTGCTCAAGGGTACAACGGCAGTGTCCTTACCCGGGAATCGAACCTGCGATCTTTCGGTTACAAGCGCAGTTCCTTACCCACTGTGCTACACTCCTCCCACATAACACATAATAATAAAAAAGATAATAATCAAAGTCTGATTTTATCCAAATTTCACACCATCGAGGAGAGGTTCCCAAACTTTCACACAAGCCACATGACAAATGATTCAATTCCTTATTAAAATGCAGACTTACATATGCTCAGATATGAATTTTTTGACATATTATTAAAAGAACTGCACATAAAATGCACTGTATACAGTATATTGACTGGTCTGGGTGTCAATGGCTTACAGTAAGGCAGCAACTGTCTCCAGATTGAAGTCATTTTTAAAAGACATATTTTACAGTATTTTATCATCCATTTTATGGTAAGTTCTTTATACTACAGTTTCCTATTGTTCTCTGCCTTTAAATGTATGTATTGTACAGGGGACAGTTGGTGTGACCTGCATGTAGTTTAGTCCGTGACCAGCTCTCTGACCACACGGGTCAGTCTGTTCTTTTCACTGTGCATTTAGAGTGACCAGAGAGCGAGCGCTCCTGCAACGCAGCCCTTTAGAGTGACTGCATACCTGTAATGCATCCCTTTAGAGAAACTGTAGAGTGACTGTACTGTAATGCAACCCCTTTGAGTGACCGTAGAGCAACCATACTTGTAACGCAACTCTTTAGAGTAACCTCAGAATGACTGCGCCTATAATGCAACCCTATAGACTAACCGGGAAGTGACTGTACCGATAACACAATCCTTTAGAGTAACCATAATGTGACCGTACTGCAATGCAACCCTTTAGAGTAACCATAGAGTGACCGTACTGCAATGCAACCCTTTAGAGTAACCATAGAGTGACCGTACTGCAATGCAACCCTTTTGAGTAACCGTAGAGTGACCGTACTGCAATGCAACCCTTTTGAGTAACCATAGAGTGACCTTACTGCAATGCAACCCTTTTGAGTAACCATAGAGTGACCTTACTGCAATGCAACCCTTTTGAGTAACCGTAGAGTGACCGTACCTGGGCTCCTCCAACTTCCTCGTCCTCGTCCAGGTCGTCCATGGAAGTGGCCTGGATCTCAGACGGATCAACAATGATGTTGGCTTTAGAGGCAAGGTCATCTGAAGAGCACAGTAAAGCACACACAATGAGTCCCATAAAATCTGTCATTGCAAAAGCCCAGTGCACTTTTACCACCCAGGGCTCCCTCTTATTCTGAGTGGCAGGGTTTCTCTGTGCACTTGAAGAATTACAGGTTTTTAAAAGAAAAGAAAAAAAAGAAATAGCTTCTAGAGACGCCAATCTTTGGGACCAAAACAATTCAACTGATTAGAAGCAATCAGAGAAACACACAATGTACGCACACACACACAGCCCATCGTTGTGAGCCCATGACTAGAACACACACAAACACGCACACACACACACACACACACACAAGCACACGCACACACACACACACACACACACACACACAAGCACACGCACACACACATTTCTTTGAGGCAATGATGAGAAACAATCATATACATATACACGCATACACTTTTTGTCCAGGCGAGAATCAAAGGAACAGGACCAAAAATCACAGTAAAGGTCATGTGTCGTAAGGTGGGGGTGGAGCACACAGAACAGCCTGTCATGTGTCCTAAGGTGGGGGCGATGCCAGAAAGGGCGGTCTGCTTCGCAACAGAAGGGGGACATGAAAAAGCATCACCCAATAAAGGGCAGAGAAATATGGTTTCATTACTGTGATTCCTGGTGATATAGAGGCTTCATCACACCTTCGCAAGTGACCTCTAAGTGGCTATAAATTGTGTTTACTAAAGTGATCACTCAAACCATAAATCTACCACTCTATAAAAATAAAAAAAAGGTCTAACCCATAAATCAGTAAAGAAAAACATTTTGCCAGAACAGAAAGGGGGCACTAACCACCTGCGGCGAACAGGGGGTAAAAAATAAACAAAGACAGAAAGATTGCCCCAGGAGGAACGGAGGCTTCCCAATCACTCACAGACTGAGGAAGGAGTGAACCACAGCACAGCCCCAACCCCCCCACAGCCTCAGAGACGCCTCCCCCTCCCCCCCCCCCCCCCAAAACCCCAGCCCAAAGCATTCGCGCTGCGCCAGAAAGAGACGCGTACAAGGACTGGAGGCTGAAAGAACGACCAGTAAAAGAGGGAGGGGAGGAGAGAAAGAGAGGGACTGTGCAAAGACGCCCCTCCCATAACGCACTGGCAAAGCGAGGTCCAGGTCGCTCTGGGGACACGCCCGTGGAGAGGCGGTCGAAGCCGCGAGACAGACTCAGGCTCACGGCGTTCTGCCTGCCTGCCGGTGACGAGGCTGGCGAGATCGCGGATATCGCTTCAGTGTCCCCTGTCCGCCCGCGTGGAACAGCGGTACGATCGCCCGCCCGCCCGCAGCAGCGTGAGCATGAGCGATGATGCGGATGATGAGGAGTCAATAACCTCTAAATCAAAATCAACCCGCCCCCAACCGCCCGCCACCAAGGTCCTCCACACAGTCACGCCTGACGCTCGCTGCCTGCCCGCGGGAAGTGAACGCTCCAATCTCCTCCCTTCCCCCAGGCCCTTCCACTCTCCCGCCCCCTGTGCACCTGCAGGCTGCAGCAACGGGCGAGGGCCTTCAGGAGAACAACACCGTCAAACGCCGACAACTCCACACTTCCTCAAATTACAGCGTTTCAGACAGAAGCTGGTTTCACGGAAACCGTCGTCTTTTTCTGAGCGATAATAAAGTGGCGAGGGGGGGTGGGGCTCCTGCAGGGGAGCAGGGTTCGCAGCAGGGGGCAGCGGTTTGCGTAGAGACAGGCCTAAGTTACGGCCCGGTGAAGCCGCGTCACCGCGACGACACACTCGCACCCGGCCCTCTCCTCCACTTTAATCACACTGATTGAGTCCCAGAAACCCAGCCAGCCGTGCCCGCTGGCTTACTTCCTGGAAAGAAACAACAAACCAGAGAAGAAGTAGGAGAAGAAGAAAAAGAAAAACAGACATCAAAGAGTGAGTAACAGGTTTGAGTCTGCTTCCTCTCCACACCCACCCACCCGCCCCCCCCCCCACCCACCCGCCGGTGGTAAATCCAAGGGCTCGCCAAATTACCCAGAAAGCAATCGATATCCATCAGCTTCTCGTTCCGTGATGCTGACAAGCGCTAGCTCTCCGCAGCCAGCTGTGCGCTAGCGGGAGGCCTAGAGCGCTAGCTCTCCGCAGCCAGCTGTGCGCTAGCGGGAGGCCTAGAGCGCTAGCTCTCCGCAGCCAGCTGTGCACTAGAAGGAGGCCTAGAGCGCTAGCTCTCCGCAGCCAGCAGTGCGCTAGCGGGAGGCCTAGAGCGCTAGCTCTCCGGAGCCAGCTGTGTGCTAGCGGGAGGCCTAGAGCGCTAGCTCTCCGCAGCCAGCTGTGCGCTAGAAGGAGGCCTAGAGCGCTAGCTCTCCGCAGCCAGCAGTGCGCTAGCGGGAGGCCTAGAGCGCTAGCTCTCCGGAGCCAGCTGTGTTCTATCGGGAGGCCTAGAGCGCTAGCTCTCCGCAGCCAGCTGTGTGCTAGCGGGAGGCCTAGAGCGCTAGCTCTCCGCAGCCAGCTGTGTGCTAGCGGGAGGCCTAGAGCGCTAGCCCGCCATCGCAGCCGATTCATACTTTCAGCAAACGAGCACGCCTCGCGCCGGCACCTCTGATGCAATACCCGATACACTGCGCGCCTCCCAAGAAAAACATTTGTTCGCGAACCTCCGAGAGAGGTGTTCGCTCAGCGGAGCGGGGGGGCCGTGCGCTCCTCGCTCCTCGAGCCTGGGTCGCTTCCCGCAGTCGATGCGCTGCGCTCCGGGCGGCGCTCACGCGGGCGGGCCAGGCGGGGGGCCGCCGGGATCTCAGAGGCTGATTGCTCTATCGGCGCTAACAAAAGGGCCCTGAGAGAAGCCAGGGCGTCTCTAAAAGGCCTGATTGCTCTTTCATCCCCGCGCGTCGCGCAGGATCAGGAGACAAAGACGGGCCCGCCGCTCACGCAGCGCCGGCGGCACCAACAGCGCGGAGCGTCGGGCGAGAACGCAGCCAGGATGACAGCGCTCCGTCCGACCCTCTCCGCCCAGTCCATTCTGAAGCATTCGGGCCGGAGTTTCGAAAGGGGCGAACTCAGACAAACGGCCGCAGTTATTATCAGACTGTCAAGGAAAGAAAGAAAATCACGTGCTGAACCTCTTTACGCCGAGAAGAACTGGAGGCCATTTATGAACGCAATTCTCGGTTCGGGGCTTTTTTGTGCGGCCTTGTCAATACAGTCTTTAAAAAATTTCCTACACATGGAATACAAGAAACACGTACAATAGAATGTGCCACAGGAGGGGCACTACCTGCTGCAACTGGAAGGCTGGCTGTGGAACACAGGCAGTGATACCACGCCCCCTAGTGGAGCTAACAGAAAAACCAATTCCAATCGATTCATATTTGGTATGAATTTGTGCGTGACCCACATCTCTCAAAATAGGATCTACTTCTTATTTAAATCCTTGCTGATGATTATTCAGTGCAATAATAACTGTGCTGTGTAATAAGAAGCAGATCGTCTTTTTATGGGAGCTGCAGGCCATCCCACACATTCATATATACTTGCATTGCCAAGCACCCCCATCTGCTAACTGAGGAGAAAATTCTATTAAAGGAGCTAGCAGTACACTTTAAAACGATTCAGAGTCACCTTCACTTGTCAGGCTCAGAACCTTATGGTACTACGAGCCTGACCAAGTTGACACTGATGTGAGGCAAGTCCCCTCTAAAGCCTAACCCCAAAACGACGGGCAATCACTCTCCCTCTGTTTTTAAGCGCACTTATTCATAAGCGTCACTGAAATAAAGACCTCACAGACGAGGGCAGGCATGGAGGTGATTGGGGGGCATAAAAAGCAACAGGTGCGGTCTGCTGCCATGACCCTGATAAGAATTTATGAAGAATTATTATCAAGCGCTGGCTTCGAAGCCAGCACTTTCATTTCCTCATTACTGAGGGAGCGGTGAAGGGCCAAACAATCACCTCCCCCTGAAACCTGCCTCACACAGCGCTGGGACAAGCCTTGTGCAAGATGGCGACTCCCGCGAATGCGCAAAATGAATTCTAGTGTGCAGGTGGAGTGATTAGGAGGTGAACTGGGACTGGGCCTAAAGATCTAGTTTCCAAATAACTCTGTTGTCAGGTACGTTTGAGGACCTGGCGTAGGTAGGGCTCCCTCCGCAGGTGAGGAGTCCAGCCAACCATGCATAACACTGGCTAAAACTTCTTAAAGCAAACAGAGTCCGCACACTGTGTTAGTCACACCCAAATAACTACCTTATCTTAAAATACACCACAACGTGATCAACATTGCGACCAATATTGGATTTTCATCAGGATAAATTTCATCTGAAGGGCACCTGTATACAGAAGCTTGGGTTGCAGGGTAAGACTGAAACTAATGTGTAAATAGTGCTAAATGTATCACTTGACATAAACTAACAATATAATATTAATAATACGTGTCTCTAATCTAATATGAGCTCATATTAGATTAGAGAGTTTACTGTACTTCCCACAGAATGGTACCAACATTCCCATTCTATGACTGCTTAGTGATCTTGCCTCATAACATTTTTCCATTACACACACACACACACACACGCAAACACACACACAGCTTGACAGCTTTTTCTTTTACATTTAACCCTGCAAATCTGCTCCAGTCATTCTAACCCCAGACTGTGTCTGACGGCATAAGGATGGGAGAAGGCATCTCCGCGCACCTTTCAGGGTTTTCTTGAGGTGAGAGAGGAGCCCCCCCAGACGCTGGAGATCAAAGTAATCCACCTTTCCGTTGTAGAAGAGCTGGGGAGGGACGTAGGCCTCTGAAGCAGCGGAAGAGAAAGGGAGATGAAAACAGTCAGTCCTCAATCAAAGGAACCTCGGGAAAGCACGTCCGCCATTTACTGACACACAAGACCGGCGGCACAACGATGATGACGACAGCAGTGGACGGACGAGGCGTGAAATTACCTTTCAGGAGGCTTTTTTAATAACATTCTTACGCTCGTATTTTACACTCAGACAGATATTTTTACTCGCGAGATGCCGTGCTTAAAATAATACTGAAAGAATGAGCCCATTAGATCAGGCATAATTGTCCATTACTTTGTTCAGTGGAATGCAGCAACAACAGCCCGGCTAGGAGGGTCTAAATTACCACTTGTGTGTATTAAGAGTGTCTAAACTACCAGGACCAGCATAACAGTAAACTGCAACCCACGCAGTGCTTTCAATTCACACACTGAAGCCATTAAAAAGGAGGGGAAGCAGTAACATTATGCTCGATGCCCATTGGCTAGTGTGAAAACAATAAGACAGGGGTCTCCAACCCTGTTCCGAGAGACCCAGAGGACTTCATCCATTACGGCAGTTAATTACACAGTTTAGTCACTTCATCCGGTTCCTCTGATCGGAAGTGGTTATGGATTTTAACATTAATACAAATGCCAGCAGACCCTGTGGCTTTCAAGACCCCCGGCTGCAGGCACCATATTAACAAACGAGCATCATGCGTGATGTCATAGCTCCTCCCACTTCAGCGTGGCGTATGTTTAATAACCACTGGGAAACGAGAAGCCTCTATGTGTGTGACATCCAGTGCTTATGCAGCACAGCAACATGCACCTGGAGCAGTGCAATGAATTACTTAATGCTCCAAAAAGTGAAGTTTTAGGAGCGATCAGTCAAAACAGGAAGTTGACTCTAAAGGTCAACTCAATAGGCAGAACATTATGTTACTTTCCAAAAGTTCCATCTACAGAACAGAACGCTCGCTTGAAACAGTTTGTGACATCTTAAAGCACCCCTCAGCAGCGGGTTCGTAGGTGTTTGGTGGGTAAGGTAAAGTTAGCTCTGCTACGCAGGTGCTAGGACAATTATCGCAATGAATTCAAGTATGTAATTTGGCACAGCATAAAAGCCGTTTTAGTTCCATTGTGCACTCAGGTCAGTTCAGGTAAACTTCTGGTGTTTCTGGTGCTTCTGGCGCTAGTTAGCATGCCGCTCACCTTCACTGCTGACGCAGCCCACACTCTTCCTCCTGCCCTCGTCCCAGTACCCGCGGACGGCCGTGATGAGGCGATGCAGGAAGCAGACCATGTACTCAGGGGGGCACAGCACTGTGGGGTTCTGACAGACACCACAACCATTACAGTGCATTAGTGTTACACCCCAGAGTCCATTACAGTGCATTACTGTTACACCCCAGAGTCCATTACAGTGCATTAGTGTTACACCCCAGAGTCCATTACAGTGCATTACTGTTACACCCCAGAGTCCATTACAGTGCATTAGTGTTACACCCCAGAGTCCATTACAGTGCATTACTGTTACACCCCAGAGTCCATTACAGTGCATTAGTGTTACACCCCAGAGTCCATTACAGTGCATTAGTGTTACACCCCAGAGTCCATTACAGTGCATTAGTGTTACACCCCAGAGTCCATTATACTGCATTACTGTTACACCCGAGTCCATTACACTGCATTACTGTTACACCCGAGTCCATTACACTGCATTACTGTTACACCCCAACCAGACTCCATTACAGAGGCCTAATAGCAATTCCGGACATATAGGAAGCTGAATGCAGTTCTTGAATCACGATTCATGTTCAAGGGAACCTAAGAGACAGTCTGAGCAAGCAGGCAGCAGAGCCCAGGCCTTACCCCTCTGTTGCTAGCATTCTCCTGAAGGAACTTGCGGAATTTATTCAGGAATATGTACCGCGAGGCTTCCCCCCCCTGCCAAGAAAAACAAAATACAAGCTTTGTTTAAACAGTATGTGCTAGTTTAAATAAAGTTTCATTTAAAAATCAATTTAAATGTAAATTTTAAAAAAATAAATGACACATAAGCAAAAATCAAGTAAATGCACTGGAGTAAATATATTAATGAAAGAAATGAATGAATAAATTTCATGATGGCAGGCTGAGTGAGCATGCGAGTGAAGGCAGCCAGTGATTGACAGGTCAGTCACAGCTTACCGTCCCTTTGTCCTTGTTGTTCAGCATCAGCCTGAGGATTTGAACCTGCAGCTCCTCCACAACTGCACAAAGAAGACGTGACACAGCGGATTAAGCGCCCAGGCGGGATGGGTTTCCAGGGGTGAGAGAGGGGTGGGGAGACGGGCCTTACCTTCTATCCTCTTCTTCAGCCTCTGGCAGCCTCTCTCATAGGCGCGCCTCCTCAGCCTCTCCTCCCCGCTCTCCTCCTTCTGCTCACCCTCATCCCGCCCCTGTGGAGGACAGCCGGGACACAATATGGCGGTTACTGAGGGGCCTAGAGCAGAGGACATGTGATACATGCGCACTGTTACTGTGCACTGTGTGGATCTCTATAGTACAGGACACAAGCAGCTGTGCCACACTGATAGAGCTACACAGTCTCCATGTGCGCTGAGATTCGCTACAACCAATGACACTTAGCCATGCCAATGCCACATGTTTATACGGTTGCTGTGTGGTTCACGACAGCCAATGATGCTATTAATGGACTTTCACTACATTGAAATCTCTTCCCACCAAATGATGTCAAATAAACAGACTAAACAGATATCTTTATTTGTTTGAATAAAGTTGGGAGTCGATTGAATCCACACGCACATACACAAAATTAATCTTAGTGATGTAACCCTAACTTGTAGTGAGTGCGGATAAAAATGAAATGGTGTTGAGTGAGAAGTCAATGAGACTGTTGAAACAGGAGAACCATGTCTCAACACACACAGTGTGTACAGCGCACCGTACCTCCTTGTCGAAGCGCGTGGGCCACCAGGTGGTGGGGATGAGCTCCTCCAGCCCCGCCTCCTTTACCCGCAGGGGGGTCTTGATGTAGAAGAAGACCACCGAGCGCAGCACATCAAACGTGACCATGCTAAGGACTACACACGCTCAGATGAGTGCGCGCGCACACACACGCAAGCAAGCAAGCATGTCGCACACGCTCACCTGCACACACACAGGCGTACACACACACACACACGCAAGCACGCCCGCCGCACATGCTCGCTCACACACACACACACACACAAAAGCACACACACAGACATACACGCGCACGCTAAGGTACACACACGCACGCACGCACACACACACAGATACAGAAGGTAGGATATTACAGTGCTGAATACTAAAGGACTCCAAACGGTAATCAGGGTGGGGATCTGACCCGGCCTGTGATCTCCGCACTGACAGCGTCTTTAATATCCTCTCCAGACACAGACACACCTCCTCTGCTTTAGAAGCTCTTCTCCATCTGGAACCCCCCTACACATTCATCCTTTAATTACAGATTCTCCACTGAATCCATTTTTCCATTCATTCATATTCAAAAGTGAGTCATCTCAAAACGAGGCAGGATCCTGCTCCTCTTGTTCCTGAAATCCTGCTGATTTCTACAGCTCATCAGAGCTGGCTTCCTGCAGAAGCCGCTCTCCATACTTGGAGGAAGCTTCTAGGGTTTGCATTTTTACAGATTATTCAGGAAATGCTGCCTTTCCTATCCTAAATGTCTCTGGAGCCCTACTAGCATTTGCTTTATCACTGAACGTTCTCTCGTCAGACAGTGATAGCACATAATGTGCGTGTGTTTGACATACAGGTGGTCTGCCTCTGGTTCAGACGTTTCTGGTCCGTATTTCCCGTTTAATGTGGGAAAATCATATGTAATGCTCTGTGTGACAGAAAGGATATAAGACGTTGCTGAGGAGGTACTTCCTGGACTTCTCGTGCCGAAGGATGGCGGTCGTCAAGCGCAGGTAATGGATCTGCGAGTTAAAAGACGTGACTCATCAGGCCGGGGGAAGGACGACAGATGAGGTTTAACTTCACTTTGTTCTTGTATATGAAGTGTTCATTAACCCCCAAGATAAAGATGCATGCCAAAAATAAAAAAAATTCCTTTCGATGTGAAGTATGACATTTCTAATCATAACAGCTGGAAATCTGGCATATTGCGTCCTTCTTTAAGGGTATTTACACTAGCTCATTAGCATAAGCTTTGACATAATCCCAGAAACACCACGGCAAGAGGCTCTCTCATGCGTTCGTATGTGCATGTCTCCACTAACAACATCCAATGAGATAGATGTACCAAAAAAGCGTCATTTTCCCACTCTGGACTTTTTACTGCACAAACTTAGTACTTCTAGAGATTCAACGAATTCTGGGCCCAACATTTTTCCTTAAGATCTTTTCCAGATGGTCTTGTCCAGATTGACTTACAAACCCTCTTACCTGGAAGCCCAGGTCAGGGATGATGGGGGAGAACCTGTAGGCTCTCAGTAGTGACATCATCAGCTGCTTCAGGCACTCGTTCACCTCGTAGTCCTGGGGAAAAGACACACACACATACACACACACACACGTGAGGAGGACCTTAAAGTGGAACAGCTCACCCAGTCGCGGAGTTCGGCCCTCTCCTCACCTCCATGAGCAGCCAGAAGAGGTCTAGGAGCTGCTGGATGAGGGGGTGCTCGTCCACCGAGCCGCCCCCCTCCAGGATGCCCAGCAGGAAGTTCATTAGGACGTCCTCCACCAGGTAAACCTTACACTGCACACAGGGAAAGACCCACGATTACACACCAACATGATGTCCCTACACTGTCAGGACCTTACAAGCTTCTGATAATCACCAACACTGTAAGGATACTACACTGTTCTCTTACGTACCAACATAGTGAGGACCCTACACTACTATGCTAATTACCAACACAGACAGGACCCTTCACTATTCTGCTGATTACCAACACTGTTAGGACCCAAATAATAATTCTAATGCAACATGAAACAAACATTGTGAAACCAATCTTTGAGAAGAACAACTTAAATTATTTTCTAGAGCATCTACTTATAAAATCTGATTTTCCATCCTTTAAGATCTTTCTTTCAGGTATGATGAAGTGCTCAGGCTGACCATGAGGGGTGCGAAGTAGTTGAAGATGTGAGCCAATGTGACCAGTACTGTGGGCTCCCCATGCAGCTGCCAGCTGGAGCTGTCCTTCTGCACCAGCTTCCCCTCCTGCCAGGGACACACAAAGAGGAGTCCCAATGGAGAAAACACACCGACAGCAACACACAAGCGTGCATACACACACACACACACACATTCACACACTAACACAAACCAACAATAACACACACATACAAATATTCACACACTGACAACAACATGCACAGACACACACAGTTTATTCCTTCCTCAGCAGCCAGACTGTACCTGAGTGTCTATCGAAGTGGACAGTACATTCTTAATATATCCCAGCAGCCTGTGGGCCTTGGCGAGGTCAGCAGTGGGGGGGCTCTGCAGGGGCATGTAGGCCTCCACAGGGTATGTGGGGAAATGTTAAGGAGACTCATACTGAACTTTCTGAGACACACAAACACACAGGCGATATTCGGTGACCTTTCACCTCACAGAGAGAACCTTTCATAAATAGCTGAGGGAAGGATCCTGACAAAGAGAAGTAGACATGGAATAACCGCATTATACAGAATACAATTATTAATAATTATTAAAACATAATTTTTATATAAGTTTACAAAACCTACTTTTGGTAGTTTACAGCTGAAAACCTATTAGCAAGCGGTATAGGAAACTCCTGACAGCGTAAAAGAGGAGTAGCATGTCTGTGACCTGTAAAGGATATCGTAGTGGGCGGCTTCCAAAGTTGAAGGCCACGGACTCTTTGAAGGACAGGCTGATGGCGGGGAAGTACGCAATGCCAGGGCCCATCTTAATGTTACTGAAGGCTGTCCCCAGCGACTGGCCATTTCTAATAGGTCAGCAGAAAGACAAAGAGGTGTATAAACAGAGAGAAAAAAGAGTTGCTATCGCAACAAAACAAAAAGATATGAACGGGTGTTATCGGAAGTTCAGCTCAACAGGGAGTTTTTATTCATCGTAACTCACAGGCAAAAAGTTATGGTCCCTTCGTCCAGGTCTATCAAGCAGCTCACAATATCCCCAGCAGCCCATGACTGAAACAGACCAAACACCCACACCTGTGAATCATCAATTACCTGCAGACCACAACTACAACACAACACACCTAATAAATGACAACTTTCTGGAACTGGCAGAGAAATAACATTAGGAGTAAGAGGCCTATAATAAATATTATAATACAGCCTATAAACTAAGCTGTACTTAATTTAGTGTTAAAGTGTAGCTAATGAAATGACAACAACTTCCAAATTGTATTACTGAAGTGAAGCTTGTTTTTAACTTTCTGACAGCTGGTTATTAAAATGGACCAGGGGTCTGACACCTTGTGCTCTGTGCCAGCTGCTGCACTGCTAGCATTCACAGAGCTGATGCGAGCTAACATTTCTTCTGCGTCAACTATCAAATGCTGTTTCTCTGTGATTTCATTTTGTGCAATGTCACTATTGAAAAAGTTGCTCACTTTGGCAAACTTGCCAGCAATTTTTTGCTGCTTAGCTAGCGGGCTACCATTAGAGATCAACATGTTCACTGTACATCTGCATGCTACTACACCATGTCAAGAAAACAAGAGAACAGTCATCGGATGCAAAGCACCATTCAGCTACTTGAGTTCTAACTGCTCCCCCTTGTGGAGAATCTTGTAGAATGAGTGAAAGTCAAGTCCATGAGTCCATAAAAGAGTTGAACATCTATTTGTAAATGGAGAGCTGGTGAGTACTATGTTCATCATAGGAGACGCTACAGACCAATTTACTGAAAGGCCTACTGTGATACACGTATAACGTGGGTTATGGTAAACATCACGATTAGCCAGGACCCCCGATCCTGCCGGCAGGGCCTCTGGCATTCGTCTGTGCTGCCAAAATAGAGCCCAATCGAAGCCCATGAACAGACACGGATAGCTGCGAATGAATCCCATGACTGCAATAGACTGAACATCAATATCTGAGAACATGCTGACAGAACAGGAATAACAACCTCCTCTAGGACTGGTTTTTATTTGTTTTGTTCTGTTTCCTTGGACACATTATTACCACACCGGAAATCTCTCCTACAGATGGTAAGCGCTCGTCCCCAAAATGTACCACATCACACCTAAACCTGAGCCAAACGGTGGAGGCCGATGTGTTACTGGAAGAGCCAGACTGTCAGTGTAAGAGTTTCCCGCCTCTTCTTGTCGACCGGGCCCAGCGTCCTCCCAGACCGGACGTCTCTCACCTTGCCGTAGTTAGTGGTCGTGACGTTCCACTTGCGCACTCTGTTCCCGTCGTAGGCGTACGAGTCCGGCGTGTCGCCCACACCCTCCTGCAAAAAGCCGGGAGGTGCCTCCGTCAGACAGACAGACAGACAGACAGACACACTCACACACTCTGTCTCTCATAGAGCTTCTGAAAAAACTGGAAGATCCCATTTTTAAAAGTAGGTAAATATCTATGTCCTTGTTTATTTCGCGCTGATGTACACCAGGATGAGGTGAGCACCATGGAGGCTCTAAATGCAGGGCCTCAGTAAATGGGCTCAGACAGACAGCCTACCTCCTGGTTGAACCTGCAGTTCAGCGTGCACCATCCGATCTGCATTAGCCCTTGGGAGGAGATGAGCACCTCGTACACCCACTTTCCTGCCCAGAGGCAAAGGAGATGGTCAAAACAGGCAGGGTGTACAGGCAGTTTACAGACACACCACATTTTCTGCAAAATATGAAAAATGTTTACAGTTTATCATTTTACTAGAACACACAGTTGTTACAGGTGTGAAGCATTTACCTTTGAACACGCAGGTAGTCGCTCTGATGGAGCTGAAATTGCTGTGGCCGATGACCTTGTGTGAAAAAAGACAGGAAGTGACAAAAGGCCATCACACCTGACGATCAGTATATATACACTGCAAAAGACTTTAAACTGAACTACACCACACAAAACGTGCATTTTTAAAATGGATTCATGATCAAACATAAAGCCAATCCTAATAGACTGAGTTTTTTGAAGGAATCTAAAAAAATCACAACAGAACCCAACAAACTGCACTGTGCTCTATAAGCCCGGACCTACATCAGCAACAGCTGGGAGAACAGCGGGGGGGTCACCCTCAAATCCGGCAAATTCAGGAAATGAGTTTAAACCAAAATCACAAACGGAAATGGCAAGAGGCTGATCTCCCTGATTAGCCCGGACTTACCCCCAGGAGGTCGTCGTCTACGAAAAGGAGTCCCTCAAAGCCACTGGTGTGATCCAAGACCACGGTGGGGGGGCCCAGCCGCCCTTCTACTGTCTGATCTGGGGTAGGAACGGGGGGGGCATCACGCATGTGTGTCAATCTTCATAGACCAATAAGGAGCAGCACTAATTGGGTCATACTTTTAAGGTTAGCTTGTGTAAATGCATTTACCCGCTGCAATAAAAATCTGTTCTGAGGCTAAAACAAATAGCGGTAAAATGGGCTTTATCCCAGAGGAGTTTGATTACATTGTATGTGACTGGTTCTCCAAGGCTGGTAAATTGAAACACGAGATCCAAAAGCACAGTATATAGGCCTTACAAGAGTCAGAAAAAAAAAACAATACACTCACATGGAAAATTCAGTTCACACACAGATGAGCACACACACACACACACACGCACACACACAATTCTTCGGCTATCATGCCCCTTGAAGAACAGGGTGCAGCAGAGTGCCTGGGGCTCTGTTCCACGATTTGCAGGACGTTAAACCGTAAAGCAATCACACTGGCCACATTTAACCTGCGCGTCACAGTCCTCCAGGCATCACAGAGCCATTTCACAGGGAGCACTCCGATTCCACCCAATCCCCTTCCGCTACACGGCCGGAAAGAGAGGCGCCTAGAAGTGAGTTTGTTATCACACCCCTATCCTGTCACCACCATAGAGCGGTGTGACAGGCTCCCTGCAGAACTACAGTTCCCTGCATACAAATACGTCTCATAGAATACCGTATGCAAATTCCAAGCAGCACTTGAATCACTAAGGGCAGGGTAATGACTTTTTTCCCCCTGTTTGTTTTAACCAGGCAGCTCTACTAAGAGGGCATTTCTCTTCTAGAGTGATATCCTGGGCAATCACCCGGCACAGGAAACGCAAGGGGACCGCGCAGCCAATCAGAGGCAGGAGGCGATTAGGTGCCCAGCTGCAGGGAGGCTTCGCTTGGAATGAGGCTGGCCATGCCACCCTCTATCCTGTCCATGCAGAACACACCAATACAGCCAGCGCGTACCACGGTGATAATGTACAGTCACATTGTGAAATCACAAGTACTTGTATAATTTTTTTTAATTAATAGCAAAATGAAAAAAATATCCAATAGTAAATGACTAGCATATTTGGTAACAGCCTATTTGAATTATAGACCTGCATGACACTGTGGATAACATGACATATCACTGGTTATAACCAGACATGAGCGCATTATACAGCTTATGACGAAAGGCCATTGTCAAGATTCATGCAGCAGATATTTGGATTCGGTTATTTAAAATTTGTAAAATTTGCTGCACACATTACATTATTTATGACATTAGCTGAAACACACTGTCAAAGTCTGAGTACGACAGGTTAATATTATTTCATGCTTGTGACAGTGTTATTCAGGCTTTAAGGCATATTGTTCAAATAAAGTACTACTGGTGCTGTACATCAGGGACACCCACAGGATTTCTTCTCAAAGCGTGCAGAAAAAAATCATGTCATGTTAACTGGAGTATAGATCCCACATCTGAGTGTTGTTTGACATTGTTAGACACTGAAAGGCAGACATTTTAAATGCTGGCAGGCCGCTGAATCTCAGAGGTTTAATGCAGCTGAGGTATGCAGAGTACGCTCGAGGGCACCACCACTGTACTTTCTCAGACTCAAGCTAACACATTAGCAGCACCTAGTCAGTACTGGAGAGGTGAGCAGAGAAAGTAGAACTGCAGGAGCACGTTATTCAAAAAGTTACATTTCATTTCTTAGGGGTTTATTAAAAAACCACAAAAGAAACTTTCCACCTCCCAGGTGTGTGGCTTGCAGGATTTCCTTCCCAGAATGCCTTTCAGCTGAACAATTATTTTACAATAACTCCCTCCCTGGGAGACAGCCATCAGTCCAAACCCTCCTCGTTATCCACAGCACAGCACAGCAAACGCGCGCGGATGAGTGTTTGACTGCTGTGGGTCTCTGTGTGAGGGCTATAAGAACCGCAGAACCACTCAAACACACAGCAGTGAGGAAATAACATTATAATAACTGCTGGGTCTGAGCAGAGCACCATCAACAGCTGCCAGTCTTTCACCTGTCTGTTCCCTTTCCTGTTTGTCTGAGTCAGACCTATGCATGTTCCACCTGGGTCAAACACACATTTGTGAGCGTGTGAGCGCGAGCGTGTGTGTGCGTGTGTGTGCGTGTGTGTGTGTGTCAGCGTGTGTGAGCGTGTGCGTGTGCTTCCATATAAGGTGGTAATTGATGTGGAAACGCACAGTAAATGACAGCAGTGCACAGTGCATGAATAGCGTGTGTGTGAGTGAGATGGGCCTCACACACTCACCTCTAGTGTCCTCTCCAGGCTCCCCCTCACACAGCAGCCTCTCCAGGTGGGCCCCAAGGTCCTGGAAGGTGAGGTTTTTCCTGGGGGGGGGGGGGGGAGAGAGAACTCAGCCCCTCCTGTCAGACATATGTAACTCCCAGACATGCACAGTTCAAATCTCTTTAAAATGAATGCAGTTTATTGTTCAGTGTGTTTAGTAATATTGACAATATACAATGGTGCAAAATGTGAGCGGTGAAATGGCTATACGTGTAAATGGCTTATACGTGACCGTGTTGACGAGCCTCCCCTACAGAACGATCAAAGCAAAACACCAAGTCATCACAATCATGGCAAAACAGCATGGATCAATGATCCTGCTTGTACTATCTCTGTAAGCATATCACACCAGGTTAACCTTTGTATCTGGCTGGGTGCTGACCCATAGATCAATATCAAGCACCCCACCACTAAAGACACCAATTTGTTCCCCATGACATCAGTTTTCCAACAATACAAAACATGGTTACACTGTATTATGGAGGACCTAAAGATAACACGATGCTGATCCAATCAGACGTTTTGCAGCTGAGCACTGTCTCTTCATCACAATTGCTGACTCCGTGTCAGCACAGTGAACAGTCCGTTTTCATTTGAGTGTCGGATAAGAAGCTGAATTCTGTGAACTGCTCTACAGGCTCTTACCTATGAGACTGTCAGAGGTAACCCAAACCATCTTTAGCTGCTGTACTGTGGGATAGGGGCTGCGATATGATCGTGATAGAACAAGGATTTGATAGAAAAATATCTTAAATGATGAAAAACATTTTCTGCCTTGATAAGTTGGACCCCCCGCACCCAAAATGCACATAGAATACGATTAGTGGAAAAGTGCATATAAGCACTCGTCCACCGGCGCGTGTGTGTTTGCACACACGTGTGTGTTTGCACATGCGTGTTTGTGTGTTTGAAACCGTTATTTCCCTGCTCAGAGGTCCAGCATCTCCCAGCCCTGGTCATACAGTAGAGCTCAGTATTTCAGAATGAAGGGCTCTGCAGGCACTGAGGTAGAACCCAGCCCTATGGACACTAAGCACACGGGACAGAACTGACAGAGACACCCCGCCCTCACTCTATTTCCAACTCCCCTGTCATGCTCTATCTATAGAGCTCGCAGGGAAACCAGAGCCCACCATTAGGAAAGGGAGCCATTTCAGGCCCCTGAGACCTACATTCACCTTCATAACCCTCTAGACACAAATGAATGCTCAGCTTCAACTGTCACTTTCCACCGCTTCAGCGCAATATTACAGGTCAAATGAGGGAAAAATTATTCAAAGTTTAAACCCGAGCCGGGGCTTCCCTGTCCAACTAAAAACCAGCTTCTCCAGCTGATGAATGGAATGAGGAATGGGACTATTTAAACGTCAGCGGACGTGGAACACCAAACACTTTTTCTGCATTTCAGCCGCGAGGCCAGGTGGAAGCGTTTCGCTGCAGCGATGCGGAGCGCACAGGAGACGTGCAGCCCGCGGGGGTCCAGCTCTGACGACAACACCGCGCCTGAATTTGAGAACGCCAGGATAATTCAACTGGGGTCAATGGAACAGTTTATCCCCTCGTCTTTGCCATACGTTTTGTCAAAGGGAAGCGCAAACGAGGAACAGTTTGAAAAATAGGAAAAAAGTAATAGAATGCCCTTTTTCAGAGTTCGTCTTTCACATTGTAAGACACCCATTACAGTATTTTCACCTCTTCGTGGTACACTTTCTTTCAGGGTAAGACTTAAATAAGTACATTTCCCTTATTTGAAAGTTTGGCAAAAAAGATAGTTGGGAAAAACATCACTTATTTTGGGTGTAGTTTGCGTTCAGTTGCTTCCATTCTGTGGTATTATTAGATCACACCTGTACATCTTCACAGTGTACACTATAACATTGTGTGCATTGTGTTACATCAGTTTGGCCACCATCTTAAAAACAATTACCAAAAACATCAGCAATCTATTTTAATGATGTATGACAGTTAATCCCAAATAAAACACAAATACCACTCTAGAGAGTTACCTTTCCTATTTTATCACACTCGTATTTATATCTTGACCTCACATTCACGTGTCAACTGCCCCCCCCCCCCCATGCCCCAGTCCCAGCCCTCCAGCGTGGCTGTACGGCCATCTCATCGCTCTGTGCTCCACTAACCCAGGCCTGCAGCCACACACCAGACAAACTGCATCAGACCACGCTCCTAATGAGCTCCCTTAGGCCCCGTCTAAACTCATCCCTTTATGCAAAGTACATCACATTCACTGCCAAACTGCACACGCGGTGCATTTCACAACCACAGTCTCAGCACGGGAAATCCGATACGGATGAAAGCCGGCCGGATTCGGCTGGAGTGGCATGGGAGGCAGTCTGGGTAGGATTCCAGCGGTAAGGGACATTCTACCGACGCATCACATCCCAGAATAAGCGCGTGGGCCTCAGGAGACACCCGGCTGTAGGGCCGCTCACCCGTCAGCTGCCTGAGTCCGATATGCAGCACATTAACAGTGTAAATGTACGACAACATTACTCCATTACCCACAAATCTGATTTTCCGGCTGCATCAGATAAGAGTGTAAACAGGAACTTATGGAGTCTGCACAAAATGAACAGAATGATTGAGCCACTTTGGGGAAAACAGAGCTCTGCAACAAGACACGTCTGTAAGGAGGGAGCGCGTGCGGTCACAGGAAACGCTGGAAAGCGCCCAACCGATTCCCCGTGGTGAGCAGGTACGGGGAATGCCCTGGCAACCGTTAACTTGGCAGATGGCACACCTGCCATCCCAGCATGCAAAATGCAACATTATAGTGACAACTGTGTCCCTGCTAGCAAATGCTCAAACACCACATGAACTCATAGCTAATAGAGCCTAATAAGCACAGCAGCACTCTCCACCGAACATGCCCCGCTGACTGGAATCATTTCCCGCCCGTATCCGTGCCAACTGTGGCTGGGTATCCAGCAAGACCATGAAAACTGGCCACAGCACTGCTTCAGGAACTGAGAGTTTAGCCTCAAGCACTCTAACAACTAAGGGCTTTCTTATCAAACGAGTTCTCAAAGCTTTTCTGAACACATTTGAGAAGAAAGCCCTGAGTTGTATGAGTGGTTAAAAACAAAAAATTACTTTAAAAAGTTAAGGAAAACAGCCCCTAATATTAGCAGCATACTATAATATTAGATTAGGTTTATCATATTATGATTTTTGTAATTACAAACATCTACATTAAATATAATATTACAAGCCTATTGTACACTGCTAATATACAGATTTAAAATCAGATTCTCATGTTCAGCATTTTCTCTGATTATATGCATGCAACTCTAATTTTACATAAAAAATCTAATGGAGACAATGTTAATTTGATATATTAATTGATATAAGCAATGTTTCTCAGCAATGAAACCCTTGCAAAAACACTGCACCTGGACAGAACCAGTAGGTTTCCTCTTTTAATGCAGCTGAAAGTAAATCTTTCATCCCTAGTCACTACCACAGCTATAAGGATAGCAACCATGCTAAACCATGGGCGCAGGAAAGGTAGCGGAACAGAATGAGCCGAGCAGAAGGCGCAGTGAAGGTGCCAGTACCTGAAAGCAGCAGAGGGGGCGCTGTGCTTGTTTGACGGGGGGAAGACATGGTGCAGGTAGTCACTCAACAGCTTCTCGTGGACGATGCCTGGAGAAACAGAGCCCACAGGTAAGCACACAGGCGTGGAGTTACCACCGTTAAAATGTTTTACCGAGTCAGTAACTCCTTCTCTCTCCAACTCAGCTGATGTGTGATAAGCGTTCTGACACAAAATGGCTGCCATGCATTAGCCAGGTGGGCACAACACATTTGTGGTTGAGTCAAGTTTTCCTGCTTTCATCGTAGAGTACACTGAAATCAAATGAAATTAGTTGGGTTGCACATGTCTCCCATGTATTAGCTAGTCTTATTTGTACTGTCCTATAGCACCAGCTGTGAAAAGAACATCATGTGTGGACCATATTGTGTTCTAATCGAATCTTACATCGATGGGTGGTCCTCACTCAGTATTCATTCTAACAACACTTCCCAAAATACAGATGGCAGCTCCCTTTTAAATTATTCAACCTCGTAAGTGTGTTTTGGTTGCATTAATGAGGCCATTTACACTTCTGTCTCAGGCAGTAAATGACTAAGGCCTGTGTTCCAGTCAAATGCAGAGGTGCAGTCTGGGATTTCAGGAGAACGGCTGCCCCACTCTTGGACGTCACACAGGAAACCTCACTCCGTAAATGAACTCTGGACCTGTCCATCTGGAACTGCCCGTTCCCTTCCTCTGTCAGTCAAGTGACAAACAGGCCGACGCTCAGAAAGCGAGCAGATTAAAATCCATGTCAGGGCTGTGCCACAACGTGTCAACACCATCAGGCAGTGGAGAGAGGATAAACAGCCTGTTCATCAGAGATATTTCACTGAATCCATGAACGAAACCGACAGCTCATAGCTGAAGAGATTTCTCTCACCTCTTTTTTCTGTAAGTTAAAGAAGTCCACGTAATTTTATTTATTTAACTAGGAATACCCCATTGAGATTAAAATCTTTTTTGCAAGGAGGACCTGACGTAAAATATAAAGTTACCCATCAATACAGTTGACAATCAAGTTACAAACATCCAATGGGGAATGAGAGAGCAGCATAACAGTAAGTAAAGAGCAGAGCAGAGGTTAAAAGCAAGAGCATAATTCAGTCATGAGCCATGAATTACACATTTAAAATCAGCAATTGAAATTACTATGTCAAGTTTATTTTCATTTTTTTGAGATTGTTCCAACTATAAGGTGCAAAATATCTGAAGCCCACCTTTCCAAATTGAGTAGAGGGACAAGGGACTCTAAAAAGTGTCACATCCCTAGAGCAGAGATGATTATGTGAATTCATAATTAGCAGACATTAGTGAATTGAAGACATTCCCCTGAAGTATAGATGCTTGCACATTCACCATTATCATCTGATAAGTAATTAGAGACTAATTTTACAATAACAAACAATAGTGAAATGAACACAATCGAACGTTAGACAGGAAGTGGATTTCTGTGCACGTTTTTTCTAATGAGCAAGATGTCAGATAATGCAGACACTCAGAGAGAAATTATTAATTATCATAAGGCAATGGTTTTCAAACTGGGTCCTGAGGACCTACTGTGTATACTGGCTTTTGGCTTCCAGGTATTAGGATCACCCTTTAGCCTATGATAAAATGTACTCAAAAATACAACCTCTTTCTAAAGGAACCAGCTGTCATCACAGAAAAAGTAAACAATTAGATGATCTGATTGTTTCAAAGTCCTGGGGTGTGAATTTGGACTATTTATTCTTCGTGACATACACACCCACTTTTCCTGTACTTCATCCTTCACTAGACATTAGTTGTCTAGTTAAGAACAATTAAGAGCTCATTACCAAACAGAGGTCATATTTTCTGCATGAAAGATAATCAGTACACACAGTGGGTTCCCAGGATCGAGATTTAAAACCCCAGCTGTAAGGGCCCCATGTAGGGAAAGCAAAAGTAGCAGTCTGTGGAATTGCTAGGTCTATAAATTTCACTTTGTTTGTGATATAATTGCAGCACCAGGGGAAGGCCCCAGCAGGCCCTCTCCTGAATTTTTCTCTGTATCCATCCATCAACATCTCACTTCGCCTCTCTGTAACTGCACTGCAAAACCAAAGAGTCCAGTTTACTCATATGGCTTGAAGAGACCACGTTCCTTGAACCATTTCAGTAGGGCAACTTAATCTGTTTTGAGTCAAATTTGTAGCTCCTTTTAATTGAGTTATAATTACTTATTCATTTTTTAGGTCAATTAATTTAGTAAGATTACTGTTTAGGTTTTACAGTGTGGAGACCAACTGTACATAAAACAGAAAGGCTTAAAAAATCAAGTTTGAAGTCAGGAGGAAAAAACTGTGCATTTTCATCATGAGAGGATTCACATGTCTGTTTGCGGGAGTAGCACGGGACCCGTCCTACCTGCTACTTTGGGCTTGTCGGTGTCGGGGGCCAGGCGATAGTTCCGGCGGGACAGGGCTGTGCCGCCCCCCTTTGAGCTCATGCTGCTTCTGTGGGGATGGCACTCCAATCAGAGGTACTGCTCTGAACCAAAACCAAAAATCCAAGCAGGCAGTCACTTAATATGAGCCACATCACATCCTCAAGCAACAACAGATTTGGAGACAACGCCACTCCAATAGTGAGTCTTTCAGTTTGCCTGAGGTTTGATAGGACTCAACTGGCAGCCTGGGGGCCAAGTGTGGTCTGCCACGGATGTACATACACTTGGCCCATTGATCATTCAGAGAATATTAGGCTAGTTTATTTACATGCATCAAAAACTGGGATTATGACCAGGTCTCCCACTGTACAGTATCAGAATATCTCCCACTATTTACAGAGTAGTAAGAAATAGATTAAAATATTTACACACATTTAGAACACAATTTATACAGCAGTTCAAACATGCACTGTTAATAAATTGTACATGTAAAATGTTCAGCCTTTGTATGGCTTTGGGTGGTGGAAAATGGCCCTTATGAAGACATAGCTGAAGAACCCAGGGCTAGACCGTTTTGCTCAAACAATGGTACAACAAGAGCATTAACAAAGAGAGTATTGCTACTGTAAATCCATTACTACTATAAATTAATATCTGAGATGTAAACAACCGGGACTAAAGCTGTCTATGGCACAGACAACGGCAACCAGTGCGGAAATCTCAGTAAAACAAATACTACACAGAGCACTCTAACGTTCACTTGAATTGCGTGCTGAGACAGCAAGCTACCTTGTCAGGTTCTCAAAGATTCACCAGAGCGTGACCTGCGCTTTCACACAACTATTTCCATGCGGATTAATCGTACGCAAAGGTTTGGCTGTCTGGTTTTTTGAGAACACCTTTCCTAAACTTTTTATTGTTGTGGCAGCCACACACATAGTGTTCTCGGATCTGAATCTCTTGGACTCTACTCCGTTTAATATGGTACAGTATTTACAGAAATGGAACGTTATGTAGCTAGCTTTATACACTCCATCAGCTACACTGCTGGCTAGCATAGCTTGGGTAAACTCACAGTACTTCCATTAACCATTTATCCAATAGCATTATAGCTGGTTAGCTCGCTACTCGCCGGCTATAATTAGCTACCAAGCCAACATAAGTTAAAACAGTGGGTTCACTGTTTGGCTAATCCCCAAATCAGTTCAATGTTATAACAGACTGTCCAAGTCTTCTCCCTAATTCAAGGAAGGAATGTGACGATACAGTAGCTATATGAATTGAAAGCATAATTTATCAATTCATAGACTGCCCGACCGCCAGCTAGCCAGAAAACACCGTCTCTTAGCGCAACTGTTACACTGGCTGGTTACGGTGGTGAATCGCTACTTACTCGTAGACCCCACAACAGTAACTAGCACGTACCGATGTAACACGTATCATTATTATTTGTTAATTACCATGTGAATATTTTTTTTTTCCTTTTCCTGTGTTCAATTTACAATTAACATCGCTAATTCGTTTACTTACTTGCTAGCAGGCTGGCTAACATACGTGTCGATATAGCTGTTCGTCACATTGCCAAGCGAGCAACCAAGCAAGCCAACTTTGCATAAATAACAAGTACATGGATATCAAGCGTCCTAATAAGTGATAATATAGCTAATGCTATTAACTGACTTCGTTAGATAGACACGGCTTTCCAGCTAGCCAGCCTGCACACTCACTCACGTTCAAACCCTGACTGACAGCCATTGCACGGAAGCTCCATTACCAGACTGGTTAACATTGGCTAGTTTAGGTGTGACACTTACTCTGTTCCTCCTAAATTATGTCTCCACTTCGTAAGATTTGGGTGTTGAATGAAGCTGTTCTCTTTTTTCAGTGCAGAATGTATCTGTACACATAGACTCAGAGTAGAGGGAGGTTTGGAACCGAGGCTCCCCTTTAAATTTTGACAACAACAATCTCTCTAGGTAAGCGATTCCAGTCTACGGAGAATCGCCGGGGCCAAACTAAAGTCATTTTAAATGAGTAAACGCGTATTTCGAAATCATTCTGAACACAACATCGGTTACGTACTGTACACAACAGGGGCAACAAAGGGGCAGACAAAGCCTACGATATATATTTTTTCCCAAAATAAAAACACTGCAACTTGTATGGACATGCAAACATGACATTATAATGTATTTTTTTTGTTTTGTTTTTATTGTAAATACACTATAATATTTAATATGTATACAGTGGCAAAACATTTTTTAAAAACACTGCTGTAACACTGGTTTACAGAAATGCGGTTAAATTAGTATTAATATATATTTTTACAGTAATAAAAATGACATTCTATACATTCTAAAACCTTTAAATTACCTATAAATATGTGCATTTTTCAGGTTACATTTTAACAAAATGGTTATAATTACAAACAGGTGAAATTCATATTAAGTGCCTGGGATACAGGCAGGGATGAGATGTATAAACAAAGCATGTTCTCATTTACACAACTTGGTTTGAAAAAAAAGACGAAAAAATCCAGACAAAATGAGAAACAGAACAACACAAAAGAGGAATTTAAGGGCCCTGTCCACGTCCAGCACCCCTAGAACTTGGCCACGTAGCAGGAGTTAACTGATATTGCAAACAGCTGTTCTGCTTTACCAAATCCCTGAGTCACCCTGATCTTGTTTCACTGGATCTCAAGGAAAGCAATCCTCCTGGCCACAGCCACCTTTCCGTATTTCTGTTCAAGGATGTGTAGAGAAGGGCCACCTGAGCGCAGGAGGCCGTCATCGCGCGGGTCCCACAGGTACCCCTGTGGCCCGTGGCGGAGGTACTGCAGGGCAGCCTCCACATCGCCACTGTTCTTCAGGAGCGCCTTGGTAACGTTGTCCAGGCCTTGTCCGGACTCCTTCATCAGGTAGCGCAGCTGCTGTCTGGCCTCTTCCAGCTGGGCCTGAGTGAACGGGGGGTCGCATGCAGGCTGGGGGGGCTCCTCTTCCTGTGACTCCCGGTCAAAGAGGAACCTGTGGACCTTGGAGGTCACAGGAGCAGAGGTCAAAGATGCGGGGGTCTTCGGCGCTGGGCCACTGACCTCGGGCCCCCCATCTTCGTCAGGAGGCGCAAGCTGGATGTCCGGGGACTTCTCAGGCTGAGGCTCGGCGTCGTCCATGTTGGCGTCATCGTCATCATCGTCGTCATCATTTTCCTGGATAACCTCAGCCGAGGACGCCGCAACGATCTCTTCATCCAGACCACTGCAATCAGCACCTGCAGTGCTGCTTAAATCTATGTCCGGTGTATCATCCTCACTCTACAACGAGAAGCGTACATTATGCTGATTTAGTAGACGCTTAAAGCCACAGCAACTAAAAAGTGTTCCATCCACACAAGTTACTGTAAATGAGAACACCAGGACTGTGCCTGCCTAAAAACTAGCCAAACAAAGGCATATGTGCAACACTGCAAAAGCACGACTGTAGGTAACCATGTCAACCAAGATCCCTTACACAGGGCTTGAATTACACAGTGGCCACATCGCCATTGTTGTGGATGCCCTGCATTTTGCCCCTAATGCACTTTCATAAAGAACTACCTGCACAGCCTGTGTGTCTTGCCTTATAATCTGGCCATGGTCCCCTTTGGAAAAGAAAAAAAACTGGCCCATCCCCACCTGTAGAAATAATTCTCCAGAGCATTTTTCACTGCATGTCAAAGTGCTGCTGTTCGGCAACATTTTCCCATGGTATTACCATCACCCAGACACCAACCCTCATCTGTTCCTGACTGAACTGCTAAGCAGTAGTACAGAGCTCAATAAAAAACAAACCTCATCCAAATCCTCAAACTCCTTCATAGCCATCTCCAGCACACCCAATGTCCTCTTTTTGGGTGTAATTCTCTGTTCTTGCTCTTCCAACACTTGCCCTGTGACCACCAGCTGTCCATTTGTCCCTAAAACATGTACAGACGATACAAATTGAAACAAGACCAGACAGAACTTTAAAACATTCATGGCGTAGTAACTGGCAAAAAGGCCGCAGTGAATATCAGCAGTTATAACATTAAGACAGATATTCAGAAAGGTCAGAACATACTGAATGAAACCGCAGCTTTGACGGGAAATACTGCCAAAGAAAAGCAACAGTGTGGCCAGAGAAAGAGAGAGGGCACCCATTTTGCACATGTACTCTGTCTCTCACCTGTGGACGTAACATTGGGGCCAGCTACATCTTTTCCTACTGAACTGCCCTCCACAGCCAATGAGTGTGGCTGGCCTGCCCCAGATGAAAGCTGTGGGTGTATTCTGTCAAGGGAGAGCACTGGGTAAGTTTGCTCAGGCAAAGCTGGTGGAATTTTTTTTTCAGTTGCGGGTTGAGCATGCGTTTGGTCAAGTGGCAGTTGCGAGTGAGTTCTCCCTGGTGAGGGATGCGGTTGCATTTTTTTGGGTGAGTTGGGTGAGCATTGTAGGCGTGCTCTCTTGGGCAAGGGTTGAGGGCTGGTTGGATCAGCAGAGGGTTGTGGGTGTGTCCGCTCAGGTGAACAGTTTGTGTTTTTTTTCTCAGACGAGGGTTGCAGTTGCGCTTTCTCGGGTGACGGTGTAAGAGGGTCCATCTGGCGTGATGACTGTGTGGGATCTTTTTGTTGCAAGGGTACAGTCAATAATCTGATGGGTGATCCTTCGATCCCTCCTGCCTTTTGGTTTTCCTCTGTGTCGCCCTCTAGTGGCTTCTTTGCAAGGTGCTTACGGTACCGGTCCTTCATGGACTGCCAGCTGTGACTGGTGATGGCCTCTCTCGCCATCTGCTTCCAGAGGGAGTTCCCGCACACCTCTTGCTTGCGACCCCGAACAAAGCGCAGAATGGCAGCATCTTCCTCCGCAGTGTACCCCATGCGCCCAGTCCCCTCCCTCTTGGGCCTGGCAGACCTAGTCTGCACCCTGTCATTCCTAAACCTGTAGTCATCCACCTCCAGCTGTTCGTTCTTCTCCACACAGTCCAGTATGTACTGTGAAGAAACATACTGCAGTGCAGTGCTGACTGGGACTTCATTCATTTCCTCTGGGGCCATCAAGAGAATAGCATTTGGCTCCTGCATCTTGCAGACCACGCCCCCACCAGCACAAATGACTGGCTGCAGCTGGGCTTTGATGGCACCCGGCCGCAGGAAGAAACGCATGGGTTCCCCGGTCTCACTCAGGAACAGGACCCGAGACAGGGGTGAAGATCTGCTGTCAGACACTGATGCCATAGTTGGAATATACTGAAAGACACAAGAAATGTGTTTCAAGTGAAAGCATTCACTTTCATTTCACCCTTCAGCACTTGAACTATTATCACTAGTTTGTTCCTTGCCATAAGATTTACTCCAACGATGTAAATTACTGGTAATCAGCCAAAATAGAATTAATATGCCTGCCTTGTTTGCTATTTTACAAGAACATTACCGGTATTTGTAGTTATTTAATGTAAGCACTAAACACCAAGATTAGAACATCTATAGTCCTATGAAAACCTTTATTCTACAGTGTAAAAGCAGCCAGGTACAGACTTGACTTCCAGTTTAATTACAGGAGGGGTGGGACGTCTACTCCTACATATACTACACAGTAAACATTCTGCACAAGCAGGCACACAACAGTTCAGGCTGTATTCTCTTCCAGTTTGAAATAAATGACACAAAAGATCCTTATGAAAAACAGGCTGAACACTAAAACAGAACCTAATTAGGTCAGCACATGTGACTGGCTACACTTAAAAAAATATTTATTCAGGCACAACAATTGCGTAACCACATTAGCAGTTAGCCAAGTTACCTATCTTCATGATTAACGCTGGGACAGTTAGCAAGCTAATATGGGCTTATGTAGTTCACTCAGAGGGACTCCAAAACTCTTGCTCACCTAATAATCCTACGACAAACGGCTTTAAGCACGCACCACATAAATTAATTGTATTATTCCAGAAAATACTATACCTTTAGCCCGACTCAACATCCACTGGTAACTTGCTGGCAAACTAGCCGGCTAGTCAACGCGGGATAGTGTCTTCCTGTGTCAAGTGCGCTTGCGTCAAGTCCTTTTTTTTTCTTCTTCTTTTTTTTTTTTTTTGGAGCTTAACGGTTGCTAACAAACATAAAATGTGCATTACTGCCATCTACTGCCGTGTACGAAACAGCCCACAGGAGCTCACAAGCTGCATGCAAGTTGCGTACAATTTGCACACTCAACAGCAGGCATGCATGTAGAATTTCGATTAGACTGCCCTAGTCTAATTAAAATTCGAATAGCTAATTCGGTTTATCTAATAAAAAAGGAGATATCTTGTCTATGTGATGTAAATGTTTCAAGACTTTGTTATACGGAAGTACGTGGAAGTTTTCATTCCATCTCAAGTAACAATGCATTTTCAGCGCGTGATGAAAAACATAACAGCCATCAGCATTTTGTTATGATGAAAATAATAAATGACATGCTCATTATGAATTCCAAAAGTAAGTCTGATTGCACAGTGAGTCTATTGGCATCGAGGCAGTGATTTTAACTGGTTGGTAACACAGATAAAAACTGAAGAGCCTTAAATGACACTGTCACACAAGTAGTGAGGTGTTACAGTATTAGAGCAGAATTTTCACTTCAGCTAGCCTAGTTCAGCATTTGTTTTCAGAAGGCAGACTTGATGAATGGCATCTTCATCTTGATTTTTTTTTTTCTTACAATATATTTATTGAGGTTTTCCACAGTGTAAGTTATTCGTTTGATAGTAAGTGTTATTACCAAAAGGTTGACATTTGTGCTGGCTCTAGTGAAACCCATACTGGCCACTAGATGGAGACATAGATAAATATTTTCCGAAGGAGACATACAGCTCTCTGTCAAGTCGTTTTCTCTGTATGTTGAACTGTTTTCTTATTGAACAGTTGACAGGTTTAATGAATAATGGGTGTCTGGACAAGCATATAGGCACATAATCATCAAAAATAAGCAGTGAACTGAATTGGGACCTTTTGTCAATGCACAGCCAGACCTTTTTAAAAATCATATAACCTTCAGACACATAAAAAGCAAAATGGCTGATGCTTAACTGGATTTTTGGCTTAGTTCTGCTCCATCAAATACAGTTGTTTCTCTGGCTGATACAGGTATCATAAGCCATACCATTTTTGGATGTCAGTCACAAACATGTAACCCAGCTGGAGTCATTCCCAAGCCCCGTGCCATCAGTTAGTTTAATTTCAGTCACGGAAGGATTTCAAAAAGCACAAGGGCAAGGGCAAAGCCTGAACAAAATGACAGCGGTGTGGAGCTCGGACAAGGCTTGCGTTATCTATCTGAAGTCCAATCCAGAATGATCTCTTCCTTTGTAAAGATTTGATTTTATCCTTGAATGTTTTTCTTTTTGTCTGTCTGGTTAGGTTAATCAAAACCACCACGCTCAAAACAAAAGGTTGTACATGGACCGACAGATATTACTCAGCAAACTGTGGAATAGGTCTGCACACAAAAAAATAAATAAATAAAATTTTGTCAAACTTGCTTTTTAAAATCAATTAATTTTCAGTGCAATGCAGAGCTGTAAAACATTTAATAATCTTCTGCTTACTGCTTACAGATATCAGGGTAAGATATACAGCCAAACAGTACATAAATGGAAAGGAGAATAGAAGAATGAGAGTGACATTTCTGTATCTCTGTGATCTGCGACAATGCTTTAATGAATACTGCAATAATGAATATGACGGTATATTAATTAATTACATAACACATTCTTCAGCTTCTCAGTGCAAATATCACAAATCCACAGTAATCAATTACATAGTTGA
Organism: Anguilla anguilla; assembly: GCF_013347855.1. Taxonomy (NCBI): domain Eukaryota; kingdom Metazoa; phylum Chordata; class Actinopteri; order Anguilliformes; family Anguillidae; genus Anguilla; species Anguilla anguilla. The sequence goes on from NC_049213.1 coordinate 22,256,717, forward strand.
AATGTAATGTAATGTACTGTGAGGTTTCCATGCACATGATCAGAGAAAGAAACTCCCATTCATTTCTTTTTAATGCTGAAATACAGTAAATACCTGCATGGAACCAAAACTTAGCTCATTAATGTCAGCTTTTTGAACTAAAGTGTGTAGCCTACTATAGTGCTGGGTCAAGGTTTATCTCAGTCAATTTCCCTTCACTATTGTACATTTTTAAAATCTTTTTGTTTGCTCTACTTACGAACCTCAAAATACTTAGAGTATTTTTAAACATGATGAGTTTTGTTCTTTCATTCATCAATGCCACTAGCTGAACAATCTATTAGCATAATGAAAAATAGCATCCTAAAATGGTCATTTTTCTAGTCCATTCACTCCAGATTTATGAAGCGAAATGTTCAAATTATATTTTTGATGTGAAACAGTGCAGGAACTGTTTTAACTTGCAATAAGGAATGCACATTTTTGCTTTTAGAATGATAAAGTTTATAGAGTGTTTATGTTTTTTTATCATAACGGACAGTCCAGCAAGTATTTCATTACATACTATGAATAAAATTCCCGTCCATTTGTTATATTTATATACTTATCTACTGATAGCATTTCTAGAATGTATTGACAATTAATATGTCATTATCATTGTTGGTATGAATGTTATGCATAATTAATAAAAGTTTAATAAATCATTTATAATGAAGGATGATTAATAACACATTTAATAACAGAAATCAAACAGTTATTAAATGTGTGTGTGTGTGTGTGTGTGTGTGTGCAAGACAGAGAGAGAGCGTGTGAATGCATGTTTGTGTGAATGCGGGTGTGTTGATATAGCTATGAATTATAGCATGTATCACAGATTGGTTTTGACCTTAGCATTAATGAGGTTAACTACAAAGAAAATTGCTATATTCAAGGCATACATACTCTAGCAATTGATGACTAGCTTGCCTATAAATCTAAAACCTGGACCTTTAAATGTACTTTATAATATGGATAGTAATTTTTACTAAATATGGTGTATTACTGGCTTCTCAGAAGTAATTACGGAGAGGACGGAGTGTAGCACAGTGGGTAAGGAACTGGACTTGTAACCGAAAGGTCGCAGGTTCGATTCCCGGGTAGGACACTGCCGTTGTACCCTTGAGCAAGGTACCTAACCGAAATTGCTTCAGTATATATCCAGCTGTATAAATGGATACAATGTAAAATACTATGTAAAAAAGTTGTGTAAGTCGCTCTGGATAAGAGCGTCTGCTAAATGCCTGTAATGTAATGTAATTAAAATAAGGCATAACTCCTGATTTTCTGTGCTGCATGTGTCACTGCTGCAGTTGGAACTGGAAGAGGAAAATTAAATGATTTGAAAACAAGCCTTCAGTATAGGCCTAAATAAAAAGAAACAGAATCCTCTCTCAAAGAATGTATTGTTGAAAAGTGAAATCAAATGAAATGCTGCAGTTAAATTCACACAGCAATGGAAAAATTATTTCATTTTTGTTATCTCATTCTCATATTCAGTGAAACGAAAACGACAAAATCACAAATCAAAAAATGTTGTTATATTTAACTGAAGCCCCGTTTCAGAAGTAGTCTACTGTCACTTAAAATGACAGCATTTCTGTAGCTGATACACTTTGGTGACATACTGTGAATGATCTGGTATGGTATTTTGAATGTCAGAGAGCAATTCAGCATGCAGTCCGGTTTGTTCTGAAATGTTGTGGGAGCGCTGCATGGGACATTGGGCCATTTGTAAAACGAGTCCAATGAAAAGTGTGAAACATCCGGAACGTGTGACAGAAATTCCATTTCGCCTTACCTGCCTCTCTCGGTCTCTCGCCCGCTATACGTGCCAAACCGTTAGACCCATCCCCCCAGCTGGGCTAACGCTCACGTCTGGACTCCGTACCCTAATGTATAGCGGTGCGGAACAAAGACGGCCTGTCCTCCAGCCTGTTGCTGTTGGCTGAACGCGCGCTGTGGCCCCGTCTCCTTCGCGGCTTCACCTGTGTGCTCGAGCAGCGCTGGCATGGGCTGGCGTTTCCCCACTGTGCTATATCGTGCGAGAGAGGTCACATAGCACCACGTGATGTCTGTGTAGAAGAGGGGAAGGGGGGGAACCCGAACCAACAATAGCAGCAGAGGTAAAAGATATAACGACATTCCTTACTGCTAGTTCAAATAATCAAATGAATAGAATGATACATTGTTTCTGAATTACGCTGGTTTTCCTGAAAATAGCCTCCTTCAGTCTTACTTTCATTTATCATTTCTTTCTGCCAATCCAAACTTCCAGTAATTACTGCAATGCTGTGTTGTAATGAGACGGATATGTAACGTGAAATAGCTGAAATATTTTCAGGGGCTATGTAAACATGAAATGGTTATTCTTAGCCTTTTAGTCTTACCTCAAATAGAAGGGCACTGTCAAGGAGCACGACTGTGGAGCCTGAAGTATCTCATTGCCTGCCAATGGCCAGCATCCAAATGCCATGAAATCAGCACAAATTCCTGCATTTTTATGCCCTGGTGGAAGTGTTAGCAGTAAAAACAGCCCAGCATCCAGCCAAAAACATGCACACACACACACAGATCTATGCATGTATGTGTATGTAGGTATGTGCACACATATACACACCTACATGCACATGCCTGCACTTTTACATGCACGCATGCATGTGCGCCCATAGGAACATACACTGCAAAAACATGCATTGCGAAGCAAATATGCATATGTGCACATACATACACATGCAAGCACACACACACACACAAGTCTTTGACAGGAACTATTTGAACACAGGAATAAGGTTCCACCCTGTTTCTGGGGAAACATCTGGGTGCTTTGACAGCAGTGATGCGAGCAGTCTGGCCCAGACGTAGATGAAAGGAGATGTCTGCGCTCCTCTCCTGTCCTGGGGTTTTTGGGAAATTAAACTCTTCATTCTTTCAGAAAGTGCAAATATAACTTGCGCGTATGCACAAAAACACAGGCTACGTTCTGTGTAAATAAAACACACAGGGTTCGGAAATTCCTTTCAGCTGCAGGATTTTGTGCATTTGTCTGTCACATCGGGCTTCAAATGCCTGCACAAACAGCAGATTGTGAAAACAGACATTGGTGCAGAGTGGCTAATTGCAAAGACTGACAACCTTTGATGAAACGCATAATCTGGTTTTGCGTAGGTAACGTGCCAAGGTAAAACAACCCTGCCAGCTGCCACATGAACCAGCTCACATGTTAGCACAGTGTATGTGCACACAGTTCCCAGTTTATAGTTTGCAAACAAAGCTCAGAATTTAACTGAGCTCAGTCATTCCTCAGCATTGAACCACATAAGCGTGGTTTCCAAGATTGGTCTGAATTCAATTATTTTTGTTCCTTAACTTGGACTTACAAGGAAATGCAAACATTGCATGGATCTTTTTTCACAAGCAGGGACTTTGCAAACCCTGACCCAGACCATACAGAACTGAGGTTCTGGAGCCATATCCAGGGCTGACCCCAGCCCATTCTATCACACCAGCCTGGCGCTACTCTCACAGTTAAGCTCTCTGACTGCAATCCACACGTTCAAAAATAATGTTCAGGCCCAACGACAAACAAGACCAATGCAGCAGACTCCTTCCAATTGGGATAAACCAGGGATGAGGTCCAAGAGCGGTAATTGGGAGTAGATGGGAGTTTGTTTTGCTTTTTCTTTTTCTTTTGGATTTTTAGCATTCTATGTTTTCCCAAATTACAGCGCCAAATTGCTTCACTTGTTTGTAGAGCAGAGACGCCCTCATACAGAGAAGCTTATGTAAGCTGTTCTATTTTTTCCACCCCACTTAAGCTGCCGACTACAAATATTTACTGAGGCAGTTCAATTAAATCATTGTTCAAGTGTACAACAGAGAAAGTCCACTCACTTGGACTCACAGAGAATCTTTGATGATGGAAAATGAATGGACCTGGCTATTCTGTGTTTTTAACAAATGTCTCACAGGGCAAAGGACTACAGTGAACTGAGACTGAGTAGGGGTTCCTCAGTCAGACCTGGTTAATCTGGATGTCTCTGGCTGAGAAGGTACACATGTCCTTTCAACCAACAGCCTTTTAAAAATGAATTATTGAACAGGATACAGGTATAGTGCATTATTTGCAGAGAATGCTTCTCTAGCTTCATTCAGCTGCATATAGACATAGAGGAGACCAAGGGTGCCCTGTATGAAGCAGGCTGACAGACCAACAGCTCTCTCATGAAATGAAGGAAAAAAGGGAGAAACCAAAAAAGGCAACTTTGATTACAGACTGCCTTCAATTTGTTTAATCATAGTCTTTCCACGGAAAAAATCCAACCCTCTGTTAACATGTGTATCTTATTTCAAGCACCCCCCCCCCCAACCCCCCACCCTACAGGCATCTTGCTCTCTTGCTTACTCTCTCCATGTCTTGTTCTCTTTCTCTTTCTCCCTGTCTCACTCGCTATTTGTTTGTATGATGGAAGCCAGCCTTGAGCTCAGAGGTTTGTGTGATGTGCAAGGAGACTTGAGGCAGGACTTTGGGGTCACACATCAGACCTACACGAGGAGCTGCTTTAGGTCCCCTGCTCTGAGTATGATGCAAGCACCACCACCTTCGTCCTTACTCCATCCTTTACCAGATTCTCTAAATTTAGCTCACATCACTTCTATTCGTTTTGTACTGGTGTGTCTCATAAATCTCATTTCTCTTTAGATGTTACACTTTTCCTATTTCAACAGTTTCATTAACTTCTCACTCTACACCATTTCATTTTTGTCCACGCTCACTACAAGTTAAGGTAACGTCACTAAGATTAATTGTGTGTGTGTGTGTGTGTGTGTGTGTATCGTATTCAGTTATTCAGTATATGGTCACACCCGCCATTAATGAATGAGGCTGATTCATTTGAACTGGCCACAGAAACTCAGCCCACACCTCCCACTCTCCTGTGTGTGAGCGCATCTCCTGTCTGACTGCCAGGAATGATGTCGGGTGTGAAAAGGCAGCCGACAGTATGGTTGAGTCTCTCCATGACTGAAGCTCAAGATGGGTGTCTCCAGCAGCCTTTGGAACAGGTGTCCCTGAACACTCACGGGACAATCTGGAATCCAGGCTATGAGTGTGCCCAGGCAGGCAGGTGTGAGGGAACCCGGACAGACAGCCAGCGGGGCTCTGGCTTAGCGCTTTACAGACAAATTAGCTATCAGGAAATGACTTGGCAGGGCTTACATGGCCCTGGGTGTTCTGGTTTTGAGAACTCCCTGTCTGCGTTGATGTCATCAGGAACGGGGAGGGGCAGAATGGATGAGCTCATGAGTTTGCCCCCGTCTCAGCTTCTTCCTTAGTCACAGCCAAACCCCTGATAATGAATAGGACCAACGGACACTTTTTCATTACAGTGCTCAGTGTTAAATGAACCGTGGCAGAGAACATTTTACTCTGACGGAGTAAATTTTATCCCCGTTTGACTGCAATGATCTGTTATCACTAAATTAGAAGGGAGATTCACCTTAATTTGACGTAATTGTATTTTAATGACCCCTCCACTGTTTTAAGGTTAAAGAAATCTTTTGTGGTTGTTCAGCTAGCACTATATTAGTTAGCTGGGACTCTCCCAGGCACATGAAACATGTCACTCAGATAGATTTTTCCAGGATGGGAGATATTGCTATAGAATATTAAATATAGAGAACGTTTTAATTGGAATGTTTTGTTTTTTTAACAAAATAGTTGGTTGACAGAACAACCTACCATCAGACATGTATTTTTCAGTGAACACTGAGCATTTTATTCGATAAGACGACTACAACAGAACAGTCAGCTTCAGTCTGTTTGAGACCCATGGCCATCATCTTATAAGAGCAACAACAATTTAAACAGCACCAATTAAAATAAGCCTGAGTATGGACACAGCATGTGCCACTCGGTAAACAAGCTCACTGTGAACAGACAAGATTAATGAATACACGGCATTTTTATTGACAACCAGGCAGTTGATTAACCTTCGGAGAGTCTGAAGCAATGCATCCACACTTAACATTTACAAGGTCAAAAGGCAATTTTTTGCACATGTATTTATATTCAATATAGTGAGATGCATTGAATTGTATAAGAAAATACATACATATGTAAATATATGTAAAGCAAGGACAAGTACTGTAAACAGGAATATCACCGCAAAGTAAACTTAAAGGGATAAAATAATCTCCTAGATCAATAACACAGAGCATGTAAAGCTGTGTGATGCTGATCTTTTGTTAGCAAGAAACCCTAGATCACACAATCAAACTGTTTTAAAACAAACAACAAAATGCATTAACCTGGCTTCATTCTTCAGATACCATTAACAAGCCAGTTCGCTAGAACAGCAAAACAGAAGCCTTTAAAGGACAAAGTAAAAAGTGCAGGCCCACAAGCATTCTAGTGTGAGACATACATACTGTACAATGCACAACTGCATTGCAATAATGATCCTTGAAATGTTCGCAAAAAGTGAAAAATATGGCCACTATGTTGTCATTTCAAGGTTAATAAACTAACCTTTGAAACAAAGAAGAGTTCTGAGACTGTGAGAGAGAGGATACCAGGTGTCTTAGCAACTGATTCCAGTTTAATTTAATTACAATATCTCACCTGTTACAAGGTGAAAGGGATGAAGAGTTTGAGTCATTAATCCATGTTGTCAAGCCATTTCTAACCAGCTTTTCAACAGCTTAACTTTCTTCTCTTCCCAATATGTGCACATCAAGACTGCTTCATAAATATATTAAAATAACACTACAGATTTTTTGCTTTAAGTGTAGAAGTGCTCTGGTTGATGTGAAGTTCACGGCATGTAGCAAAAGTGAACTTTTCCAAGCGATATCAACTTTAGTGCAATGATACACATGCACCACCCTTTTCTTCTCCTTACAAACACGGGGACCAACTCTTACAGCTGCTTTAACCTGTTCTGGAAATAAGCCAAGGTTTGATGTGAAACCATTTGCTTTAACTTGTACACTCACCAAAGCATTCACCAAAGTGCTATATAAAGGACAATATAAAAGACAATAAAGTTTTGCTTCCAGAGGACTCAGACATCACTCTTGTCCATCAACTACTTACTGTACAAGCACACGTACCAACCTGCACTGGCTTTGTTTTCGTGAACATTTTGCCAGGTTGCCTGTTCAGCAACCACCAAAGAAGCTTTGCCAGCCCTTACAGTTCCCACACGGCATTCAAAAGCTAATTATTTCAACAGCAACAAGGAGAAATGCTTCTATTACATACAGCCTTTCTAGGTCAAAACATCTGTCTCTCAGCATTAACTGCTAAATGTTTTTTAGTCTGTCCACCTCCCTTCTTGGCTGACTGTAAAGTGTCGAATCGCCGTGAGGTTTGGCTTCAGAGCGTTCCCCCAGAATGTCTGGATTCACATCAAGCTTTCTGCTCGCATTGCTCAACAGGGCAGGGACAAAATACGCTTCATCACGGAGTCATCGTACATGCATGCAATAGCAGCGGACACGACACCGATATGTCAGAGCCACAGGTCCACAAACCCTGCCCTGGATCACCTGACATGGAAACCCCTTTGACACAAATTCCTCCCTGATGCTGCTCCAACTCAAGCTAGTTAGCGCATTACATCACATGTACAGTACACAAGTGCTGTGCAGCTGCTTAAAGGGAAACTACATCATAATGCCAAGTTATTGTATTTAATTAAGCCCCGCACTGCGGGAAGTTTTTTAAAAATCCTCTTTTTTAATGTCTACATGTCTTAGTTTTGTCCAGCATTTATAACATGCCTCTTTGACTCAGCCGTCTATGGCCATTACATCGAAAAAGGGCGTGGCTGCCATGGTGAGATGAAATGCATCACATGGGCAGGTTTTCCCATGAAAGGAGATAGAAATCTAGACGGCTGGTATGCTTTGATACCAGTGGGGGGTTTTGTTTGTTTTTTTAATCAAATTATTGGTGGACAGATGAAATTATCTTAAAATATATATTTTTGGGTGAAGTTCTCCTATAATACAACCATTGCAAAAATAAAACATTTGAGACAAACACTCAGTTAATTGATTGTCACAAAAAGCCCACTCCTAGAATCAAATCACATCAGACAATGGATGACAAAAATGTAGGGCAACTACACATACAGTAATTAGTTTGGAACACTAAATTCAACCGGGCTAAATTTACACTTTGCCTTGATATTAATGTGTCATAAAGGCTACTTAGCTATCAGGAAATGACTTGGCAGGGCTCTAATTTTTCATTCATGCCTTATCCTCTCTCTCACACAAGCTATGGGGAGTGGAGGTTTTAAGTGCCGTGGGCCTATGAGCGAATAAACCATTGGGGTGGAGGGTTAGACAGGTCTGGAACGACTGCTACAAGAGCACTGGGTGCTAAGGGACCGACCACACTCCTAGCAGCAGAAGTGATCCTTGTGCCAAGCCAGACCGTCTGCCCCCAGCTGGTAGTCCTCTGTAAAGATGAGCTGCAGGAAAGAGAAAAGAAACATGAAACATGCGGCACAAGGAGGAAGGGGGTTATTAGGATACTAAAATTATTAATACATTTTATTTAAACTAAAATTATTATTTTTAGTTACAAAAAAGTAAAAAGTATTTGCCCCCTTCCTGATTCCCTCTATTATTGCATATATTGCATATTTGTCACACTGAATGGTTTCATATTTTTAGACAAAATGAAATATTAGACAGAAACAGAAAACAGAAAAAACACAAAACAATTTTATTTGACAAATAAAGTTATCAAACACCCATATCACCCATGTGAAAAAGTAATTGCCCCATTAAACGTAACTGGTTGCACCAACTTCAACAGTGATAACTGCAACCAAACGCTTCCTATAATTTGATACGAGTCTTTCACATCACTGTAGGGGAATTTTAGCCCACTCTTCTTTGCAGAAATACTTTAATTCAGACAAACTGGCAGGTTTCCGAGCATTGGCTGCTTGTTTCAGGTCCTGCCAGGGCATTGCTATTGGGTTCAATTCAGGACGTTGACTAGGCCAGTCCAAAAATTTTATTTTGTTTTTTCAACCAATCAGACGTGGACTTGCTTTTGTGTTTTGGATTATTGTCTTGCTGCATAACCCAATTACGCTTCAGCTTCAGCTCACGGACAGATGACTGGACATTCTCCTTAAGACTTTTCTGGTACAAAGCCGAATTCATGGTTTCTTCAACAATGGCAAATCATCCAGGTCCCGAGACAGAAAAGCATCTCCACACCATCACACTACCACCACCATGTTTGACTGCTGGCATGATGTTCTTACTGTGAAATGCTGTATTTGCTTTACGGCAGATATAATGGGACCCATGTCATCACAAAAGTTTCCATTTTCTACCATCAAAATTTCTATTAAATGTTGCCTAAATGTATAATTATTATGGCCCAGTTTTAATTTTCCATTAAAACTGTAGCTTAAATGTGCTATGCTGCAACTAAAAATAATAACAACAATATCCTGAAGTTGGATTAAACAAAATGCAAACCAGGGAAGATCATAACAATGGCAACGATGCCGTTCACAAAAATAAAACAACAACTGTTGCTCAAACGAAAGAAAAAAATTATAACGCACAAGTGGGGTGAACACATACTGAATTTCAAAAAAAAGAATAGGGGAGGGTGGGCAGTATGAACATAATACAAGCCTATTCTTTTGTTTATATATGGTCTATGAGTACTGGTATAACCACAGCTGTACCGATGTAATTGCAGTTGTACGGATATTACTTCAACGATGGAAATTCCTCAGAGGAGAGCAAGAACAAGGAGGCACCCAGATAACAGCAAAAGGAGTAAAGTCAGCCATTAAGAGAAATGTCCCCCATGACAGCGCTGACCGTGGAGACCCTCTCCCCCACAAAAAAGGTCAGTTTGCGACAGATAAATTCTTGTTGTTATGTTGAGAAGGGCGGGCTGTTTTACATACACTGATAACTACATAGAAACTGGTAAATCACCATGGAAATGTTGTGCCTGTACAACAGTCAGACCAAATAAATCTTATTTTTGACAGTTACATAAAAAAGTCCCTGTAAACCATGTGAAGCCAGACTTTTATTTAATCAGACTGCACAATGTAAGATAAGATACCCAATAAAAATACCCAATTTTTCACCGTAGGCTGGCTCACTTCAGTCCAGCTCATTTAATCTTGCTTCTACTGCTCTTATTATGCCATGACCTGCTGGTGCCCGGTCTGCTCCGCCTATTCCAGGTGCCAGTGCTGGCCTATTTACCTGAGCTCTGAGCAGAGTGGGCTAGCAGAGTGACTCTGAGGAAATACATAAAATAAACACAGGATGGTGAGGGGAAGTTGGTGCTCTAGGGAGTTTTTCTGTCTCTCTTGGCTTGCTCTTGGGGGCCTTGGCTCAAAGTGATCTACTGAAAAGCCTGATACAAATAAAACTAAACTGAACTGGACTCAGCATACTGTATCTACAGATAGAGAGAACTTAACATATTTGTTTGTTTTTCTGGGAAAAGCTCAACCTTTGACTCCATAAAGTCCAGGGAATTGTCTCACTGAGGGCAAATATTGGTGCTCAGAATTACATCATGCATTACAAGCCCCGGTTGGAAGAAATTCAATGGAAAAGCAAGCCTGCCATACAGGGGTGACCAGCCTTGGTTACAGCTTGTGTAGGGCCCCTGTAGCCTGGCACTACTAAAGCATTAGTGTTAGACACAACAGCCTGGATTCAATCAACGTGTCCTTACCTTTGACTTATAAATAAATGCAAGTGTTAGATTTTTTCCCTAACCACTTTAGTGTCAAAATGTTCTACTGCATACCATGCTGAGTCCAAGTAACTAAAGGAATTGATTGTTTGATGGCCATCTGTTTGGAACTCCTGAGGCACATTCTATACCATGCCTACTGCATAATAATACACAAACGTAGTTTTTATTTCACCTCATCTTTGTTGCTTGACTCATTTTTATACCATTTATGCAATTGGTTGGGCAGCCTACATCCCCACAATTTTGATTTTACAGATTTTTTCCTTATAATATTTCTTGTGGGGAGGGGATGGGAGGTTCAGGCTTAGTCTTCCCCAGTTTTCCCCATTTCCTTTTCCTATAAAGTTTTTTTCTGAGAGTATCTCTGTATTAAAGCATATTACAAATAAATTGAATTAAACTGCGTTATTTGGACAAGCTCCAGAGGTTTGAGGATGGGATCTGCCCTATTCACTAGCGCCCCCCCTGGCCCCCTTACCTCATCACAGCCAATGCAGCGGGGTCTCTCGCGTTGGCAGTAGTGGCGGCCGCAGAGCAGGACCCCGCCCTTCCAGAAGTACACCAGGTCCACCAGAGCCTCTCCGCACTCCGCGCACACGAAGCAGGTGGGGTGCCAAAGCCGCTCGTACCCGGCCCGTTCGGCGTACACCACGGGCCCACCCTCGGCTGCCAATTCCCCACAGCGGTCACAACGCTGAGGACACACAGACAGAACAGGTCCCACGTCACACCTCCATCGATCCATACACCCAATATGAAAACTCAAATACAAAATACTGACACACCCTCATAGACAAATACACTACAATATATAAATACACCCCAATATACAAACACTCTCCAGCATATGAACACACTCCAAAATACAAACATGCCCTAATATGTGAAGCACAGTTCCCCATCCACTACCCAAAAATACAAAAATTCCCAGCCAGGCTCATTCAATGTGGTCACCAAATCTTCCCCAAATCATTATACGGGCTTAATAATTCCCTTCCACTTCACCTCCCTGCTACACCATGGTGGTGATTGGAGGCAGTCCCCCCTTTGTCAAAACACTAGAGATAAAAACCATTATCTAAATACAATCAATTTCTATTATTACCTAAAATAAAAGAGAATAAAATTATTATTATTTGCTTGTCTCCCTCCTTGTATTTTGAAAGCGATTCCTTAGTGATTTAAGGCCCATTATTTCATTTGTTTCTGTGTTGTCTAGGGCACATGGGAAGGCACAGACAGCGGGACGGAGAGGCAAACAGGAAGAAGGACACCCAGCAATGGGCAGTTACATCACTGTGGGTGTGGCTAGCACCATCAGCCAGTGCTGAGCCTGGCTAAAGCTCTGGCAGCTCACGGCCTGTCCCTCATGAGCAGCACTTAAACCCACATCATCAGGGATACGACAGTGAGGCCCAAACTGCGCATTCCGCTCGGGATATACAGCAATGAAACGCAGATGTTCTTCAGGCATTAATTATGCTCATATTCCTCCTCCCCCCTCTCTCTCTATCTCTCTCTCAATATCTCACTGCTTCTCTCTTTCTCTCACCCTCTCCCTCTCCTGCTCTCTCACCCTGTCCCTCTGTCTATCCATTTCTCTTTCTCCCTCGCTCCATCTCCCCCCTCTCTCTCTCACTCCCTAGACCCAAATGCACATGGGAAGGAATAATGTAAGTAAAAGAATTGTTAAAACAACAGCACAGGGGTGTGTCAGCCTTCCATGTCCTGACACTTCTATCTGGTTCATCAGTTTGAAAACTCAAAACACGAATTCCAGCAAAGATGCTGAATCAAATCAGCTCAATCAGTACAGCACGTGAAGGCCTTATGATTATTCTTAATCAACAGATCTTTTTCAAGACAGACTTTAAAAAGTCTAACTTTATCTGCAAGAACAATGTTAGTTGATGGATTGTGCACTACCCAGACAATTAAGACATACTGTCTCGAGCAGCAGTGCTTATTCAATGTTAGATCACATTTAGATGCAGACTAAATGAAAGGTTAAATAAGTAATAAAGCTGAGAAAGCATTGCGCTCACAGCTCCACAGTCTGTCTCCCTCCCAGCGGCCTGAAACAGAGAGAGCCTGAAACAGGCCTGCTTGGAGAAACAGAGCCTGCTCTGTGCTCCACCTGAGGTCAGCATGGATGTGATCATGTGACCAGCCCTATTTCCTGCTCCGGCCTCCAATGTAAACACCCACCGTGCACGGCCCCGCCCTTCCCACCGATGGAGGGGAGCACAGCTTGGTGCAGCTCCCGCTCCTCTGCAATGGCCGCTGGTCAGTACTAGCTAGGGTCACCAGCAGGCCTGTATCAGTCAGGTCATCCTGTGCTTCATCCGAAAGTAGCTTTCCTTTTCACCAGTATTACCTTAACTGAGTCCTACCTGCCAGAAATGAATGAGCACACTGAAAAACAAAGCAGTTTCCCATGCACTGCTATTACGAGCAGTGTTCAGACACACGGGTTGTGACACACTCACACTATCTGAGATGAGTCTGTAGTCATCAGAACTATCTAAGGTGGGTCTTTGTGCTCATTGTTTATTCTCGAACCCCAGCATATCTTTTGCTGAGATTCTGAGATTTGCTGAGCACCTGACAGGCCCTGAATCCATGCTGTTACCGAGCCCTGATATTGTAAATGAGGACACAGGAGGCACAAACTCTGCAGGGCAGCCAAATTTCTGATATTCTCCAGGGGGTCCAGGCAGGAAGGAGGTATGCCTGAGACCCATCCCTCTGCTGGAAAAGTCCAGGAGATGGACATCCCCATTTGTAACCTGGCTCCTCTGTCATAGTTTACAGCTCAATAAACATGTTGCCCCAAAGCAACTGAAGACCTGTTCTCATTCCAGCTCGTAAATCTCCCCCGATTTTTATCACTGTCCTACAGGCACTTACGAGTATGTAAAGACATGCCGTTCATTTAATTCTTTCCCATTATGGGTCTTGCTTGAAAGCCAAGTCTTCAGATATGACCTACACACACACGCACACCCTGTACACACACACACAATCTGCACACACACACACATGACCTACACACACACACATCCTGTACACACACACACAATCTGCACACACACATACCCTGTACACACACATGACCTGCACACACACACACACACGCACACCCTGTACACATACATTATCTGCACACACGCACACCCTGTACAAACACAACCTGCACGCACACACACACACACACGCACACCCTGTACACACACATTATTTTCACACGTACACACGCTGTACACACACGACCTGCACACATGATCTGCACACACACACACATTGTACACACACGCACACACCCTGTACACACACAACCTGAACACAAACACACACACTCCCCGTACACACACATGATCTCCACACAGACACACCCTGTACACACAATACCTGCACAGAAACACAAGCAGGATCTGCACACACAAACACATGCACACACATACACTGCACACACACATGATCGGCACACACACACACACCCTGTACACACACATGATCTGCACACACATACCCAGTACAGACATGACCTGCACACACACAAACACACACACACACACACATACACACAATAGTTTCTAAACACACTACTCAGAACAGGTACTGGGATGCATCACAATATTCCATATTTCAAGCTAAGCCGGTTCTAGATTCTTAATAATAGAAGCAACTGAAGCACTCCAATTCACCCTCTTTCCAGCCTCTTTGTTTAAAGTGCCTGTAGGCTTGTGAAGCTGAAGCCGGGCGGTTTGTTTTTACAGCCATAGTCATTAGTTGGAAGCCGTTTCCCTTCGCCCAACAGTCAAGCTTTTTTTCATCATTATGCCAGCTTCAAACAAATTTAAAGAGCCGTCCACAGATGTTTGGCTGAACCACTGATAAGCAGTGATGTATAATTAGTGGTTTGGAAGTTCAGGAATTGAACTTCAAAAATGTCTGAGAAACGTTTGAGATCAAGTCGGGCAGGCTGAGGTTTACCCAAACACATCTAAGGCAAAAAGAGGCCAATTCCATACTGCGCTCCCAAACCCAACAGGACCCCCCGTACCTCTGCTTCCATTACAAACGCAACGTTTCAAGTTTCCACATTCCAAAAACAACACACCGAGTACATGCCCTTAAGGTACAAACTAGAACGGTGCTTATTTATTTGAGGGTCTACTTTGTTCCTTATTGATGAACTGTCAGACAAAGGTCTTGTTGTACTGTAATTAAAGCTAATGGTCTTGTGGGTTTTTACTGCTTTTCTGTATCTGTGTACCAAACACACAGTTCTGCTGGCATATGGAAATGGACTGAGATGAACTGATAAACAGGCAGAACCCAACCCAACATTGAATCCTTCATAACCAAATGTTCTGAAATATTTACCCAGAATAAAAACAATTTGTAAAATTGTGCACTGTCTGAGTACACGTATGTGTATGTATGCACCTGTTTGTGTATGGCTGTGTGTGCATATTTTTTGCATGTGTATTTGTTTGTGCGTATATATACATGTACACTTGTCTGTGTGTGTGTGTGTGTGTGTTTACATGGGTGTGTAATGTGCATGCACAGTCAGGCAGTGATCTGAGCATTGACTCACATATTGGCTCTTCTTGCTGCAGTCTCCCAGGGTGCCATTGGCTGTAGGGCGGGACTCCTGCTGCTCCTGAGAGCTCTTTCCATTCTTCTGCTTTGCCCCTTCATCCTTAGGCCCCGCCTCCCCAGGAAGAGCCACTTCCCCCACACCCAGCACTTCCTGCTTGTAGCTCTGGACAAACAGGGTCATGGCCTTGGCCTCTGCCTCTGACAGCGTGTGGCACTGGGCGGGGTCATGATCATACACAGGAAGCTGTCTCATCAGCTGCCTGCGCCGGTACAGGGCCCCTTCAGTGCCCGTCACCGGCCTCTTCTCCTCCGGCAGCAGCTCCATGTACAGGATGGCCTGGACAACAATCATACACACGCACACACATGCACACATGCACGCATATACACACACACACACACACACACACACACACACACACCCACGCACACAAGCACCCACATGCACACACACAAACACAAAAACATGCACAAAAGGAACAAATCATCAACATCATAATTTGAAAGTTTTCCATAAACCCATCCTCCTAGTAAATCCTCTCTCTCTTTGCCCCAAGTCTATGACCCAGGAGAGAGATAAGAGCTGTCTGTTGCAATCTGAGAGCAAGAGCCACGAGAAGCACCCTGATTTGTGGCCCTTCCCCTCCACTGTTGTTCAGTTCTGCTCTTAAGTTAACTTATAAAACACTTTTTCGGTCAGACTCCCCCTCTCCCTTCCCACCTCAAAAATCTGAAACTTCCTTTCTCTAGCTACTACAACTTGAGATCTGCCAAATACATTCTCTTCCAAAAGCTAATACACTCGTTCAATCACAGTTCATTCCAGTTTCCTAAACCTACTGAAATCAACTGCAAGAACTAAAACTTAAACAGGTATGTCCCCAGAGTCCTGGTCCTTTTGAGCTGCTTTGCAGCTTTAGTATGTACCATGGGTAGTGCATTGTAGATTGCATAGAGTACTTTAGCTACCTGTTTGTTTGATTATATTGAGTCAGAATTTCTATCAAATTGTTTTCTGTATTCTCATAGAAACTGCACTGCGTTGCTGTTTTTAAATCCTGTTAAATGATTTGAAAATATATTTGCCTGATTGTAAGAGACAGAGAGGGACAGCCACAGGCAAACACCGCATATGGAATATCAGCAGAACAGTCACATAAGAACAGCCACAGAAGAGCCACAGAGAAAAACCACAACCAATCTGCCACAGAAAATTCTGGGAGCGACACGTAAGTACTGCTTGTTCTGCCTAAATTCTGCCTTGCAGGCATTTCTCTCTGACTTGTTATTTTCGTTTTAACCAGAAATATTCTTCTGGGTGCAACTGCTGTGGATGCAATCGCCCGGCCAAAGTCCTCTAAGAACCATTACAGTGATAGAAATCTATGGAAAATACAGCCACAGATACAGGCTTATTTTTCCTTCAAATTAAAACAAATGTAAATCACTATTTTCTGGGATTCTGCTTAGATTCCTTAGACAGATCAGGTACTCTTCCTGACTTCAAGTATATTTAACTTTTTACAAGCCACTACAGAAACAGAAATGTGCGTGGCTGAGACGTATATATGTATAAAAAAAAACAAACAAACAGGGCAGCCATTCATGCAGTTCACCAGCTCCAAGTCCAGCTCCTTTCCAAGTGGTATAATTAGTTACCCACGCAGACACACCGCAACACTAGCTCACTGTTGAACTCTCTTTATGAGTCATTTCCCAGCCATTATATGACAAATAAAACCATAAACATCTTGGCAGTCCAAGGCTCTAGACTAGAGAACACTCTGGGGTTGAAGTGGCCTGGAAGCAGTAGAGGGGCCAAGGGGCTGCTGCCCCCAAATCCAAGGATCTGTTAGCAAGAGTAAGAGGACCCAGATCTATTCAAAATCAACCCACCTCCACCCTCACCCCTACTCCCAAACAATCAGACAGTAGAAAGACAGAACAAGATCTTTGGACCTTCTAACAAACACACAACGTGCAGGTAGACAGAAAGATTTTATCGATGCAACCCTGTAGGCATAGGCAGCAGTTTCATACTGTAAAAAGAAAAGTATAGACCAAGCTGAAGACACCGAAGATCTAGGGCTTTCCACAATAGATACTGGGGGAATCATAAGGATATGTGAAAGATTTAGATGAATTACTATTCAATTATGTGTCATGCATCGCATTCTCTGTACTGAACCAGTGAAAAGACAAACAGAAACCTTCCATTTGAACCCATACAGCACACAGAGATGGAAACCCCAGGTTCAGGAAGTAAACATCCTCCCCAGTGTATTGTTCCAATCACCAGGATGTGCTAATTAGCACAGTTCTTCCTAGTCTTCCTAATTCAGGAGGTAGAATTATTTAGTGAAATCAGAGTTCATGGGTGGAAGAACCACATGGCAGGACTTTCTGACCCCTGAACTTTCCACCTCTGAAATTACACACAGGAATGAGTGAGGTCTGCAGCATTATTGCTCAAACAGTACCAAGTCAAACACTCAGCAGCCAGCCCCCCAAAAACAAATAAGCATGCATGAATAAAGTCTCCTGGGCAGCGACAGAAAGAGGTCTGTTTTTCTTGTAAGCACATTGAAGACAGGCTGTGAGTTTGAATAATCCCACCACAGCGAACCCCAGTATTGCCACCGGTCCTCCTATGGCAAGCACTCTGATTGGTTTGGCCTGGGAAGCTGAAACCCCATTGGCCACATCCTAGACCACAGCCATTGGCTGTTTACTCCTCTGCATGGCTCTGTGAAGCGCTGCGGTGTTCTTACTCCTGAACCACAAATATTTATGAGCCTGTAAAAAGAAACACATCTATGGGGCTGCCCCATTGGAGTGCCCCTCAGAGCACACATGCAGTAAAGGGGTATGCTAAATGACTTAGCCATACAATGCACTCACTGTGAGGAAAGGGGAGCACACATGCAGTAAAGGGGTATGCTAAATGACTTAGCCATACAATGCACTCACTGTGAGGTAAGGGGAGCACACATGCAGTAAAGGGGTATGCTAAATAACTTAGCCATACAATGCACTCACTGTGAGGTAAGGGGAGCACACATGCAGTAAAGGGGTATGCTAAATGACTTAGCCATACAATGCACTCACTGTGAGGTAAGGGGGATCAAAGGTATGTATTATGGCTTACTGTCATCAAACGGCAAGATAGGTGGACTAAACACACCCTTAGGTCAGACTACCTTTGAGTGTGCAAGGACAGAGCATGTGCCTGAGAGAAAGAAAGCGAAAGCTATCAGCCAGGGATTTGTGTGATATACTATATTTACATGATATATTGCAATTCGGGGATTCTGGAGGGTCTGTTGGTTTTCATTGCTGCTTAGCACATAATTGATTCACTAAAGCAGTTGATTTTATAGTAAACTCACCTCGCTCAGCTCAGGCCTTAAAATCAGAGCAGATTTTTAAAAATGTGTTTCCCTGTTTCTCCCCCATTTCGACTGCCCAGGCATATTTGTACATCAGAGTCGAAGGAAGACGCTTTGGGCCTTTTTTACTAAGACCCATAGCATGTGAAAATCCTGTTAGCACACATACAAATAATAACATGGTCAATGATTGGTCACAGTATTCCTTTTGCAATCTAATCATTAGTTGTGTTATTAATTTTTCATGTGCTAAAAGGTTTTGCACATGCTAAAGGTATTGGTAAATCAGGCCTTTATGTGCAGCTTAACAGGCAGATGTTCAGGTGCCTCAATGACCAGCAGGGGTCACCAGTGTGCGATGAGACCCCATTGTCCCAAATGTCCCTGGGCAGCAGCAGCCCCCCCCCCCCCCCCCCCCCCCCCCCCCTTTTAGGCCACACTGCAGCTCCCCAGTACCAGGGTTGAGAACCCCCTGTAATACCTCTCCCTCTGACACATAATTATAGGTGTGCTGCCTGACTGAAAAATAGCCCTGAGGTACAGGTTTATTTAGAGACCTCTGTCCCGATCCAACGGGATTAGAATTCTGAGCAAGAATAGGACCGGGCTCTGCCAAGCGTGTGACAAGACGAAAGGTCAACATTATTCCCTGCTTACGCCCTCAGGGACATTTCTCTCCTGTCAGAGCCACAGCCTCGCACCTCGTTCCACCAGCCAACCTTCCTGCCAGCCAAGAGCTCAGTCTATATCACACAACATTCACTTTTAGCTCCATACATTTCAATGGTAACTACCACTCAGATAAGCATTTATAAACACTCATGTGGGGGTAGCAGTGGAGCAGTGGAGAGAAATAGGCCCGTAACCCAGAGGTTGCGGGATCAATTATTATTATTATTATTATTATTATTATAATAATAATGAAATCTCACCAGTTTCTGTGTGAGTCCAGGTGGGGCCCAGTCGTAGGTGATGGTGTTGAAGGTGGGGTCTTTGCGAGAGACCACGGGGTTGGTGATGATCATGCGGTTGCGTTTGTAGACGCGGAGACCGTCGCCACCCTTCACTTTGGTGGTCAGGTGTGCGTAGCGCGAGTCAGCCAGCAGGCGGCCCATCTTGCGGTCGTCCTCCACGTCCGAACTTGGTCCGTGGTCCTCCTGGCTACACTTGCACAGGACACAGGCTTTCCTGGCAGGGTCAGAACAGCGACGCAAAGCAAAATTTCAGTTTGGCCAATTCAGGAACTTATCAATTGAAAAACCACAGAAGATGTAACATTATGGTAATTTTTTCCATTCATAAATTGAAGTTCAATTAATTTGCTGAACTGACTTCATTTAAATTGAATTTACCCCAATCCAGATACACACAGAACAAACGTGAACAAACCAACAACTGTGATGTCTGTTACAGTTTACAACTTGCTGAACAGCAGCGAATCACAACACAAACCGGTGCCCGACCTTGTCTGCTCGGCATGAAAAGAGTAACGTCCTGACACCTGACTAACAGCCAGACAGCCAGCCTGAGAACAGCTGGCCAGGCAGGGCCTATGAGCCACGCGTCCCTCGGACGGGGGAGGACATGGTCACCTGCACCTCCACACAGGTAAGCTCACGGGACAGTGGCCATGGCAGTGTGGGTCACCGTGATCCACCATTCCATCACAATCTTATTTTCATAATTATCCCTCAAAAATCTGCAGCATCTGATCACATTTACCAGCCGTGCTCACTGCTGCAACCTCCACTTTAAAGCACAGATAAGCACTGGGCTCACCTCCAAAGCCTGCATTGCCAAGCTGCTGGACCTGTACGGCTGTTTCATTCTTAATCTGTGCCCTTTATACCTATCCTACATAGGTGGGATACTAGCTTTGGATCTTAATTTTAATAAGGGATGTGACCTTTCTTCACAGCACACTCTTCAGTGGAGATGACTATATTGCACCTGATAACATTATTCTTTTTGGTTTTCTGGAGCCATAGCCCCTGCTCAGCATACCGTTTATAATTCTATCAATTTTCACAGTTAAATATTTTCTGAAGCTATTCAGGGATAAGAACCTGGCAAAGGAAGTGCCCGATTGTGGAATCGAACCTGCAATCTCTCAAAACAAGCCCATTTCCCTAACTTTCATAATACATCCCCAGCCAATTTTAGACACGAGACTGCCTGTGATAAGAGGCAATTAAAGAGGTGTCTTTTCCTGAGCAATTTCCAGTGTTTCATTTCCACTGAGGACCATAATGATGTGATGTCTGTACGTCTGACTCACTGTGCTTCAAAGGGTAGGGTTCCATCAGTACTGTGCTCCACATTCCATAAATTACACGTTTGCATCGATAACCTTTTCATCTAGTGTATTTAGCATCTGACCTAGTTATCTGACTTGCGGGTGAATGTCTTGTTTGGAGGGAGGACAACAGTTAAATATTTCAGAGTTGCCTTCAGTTTGCCATAATAATATAGCAATCACAGTGGAAAAATGCATGCATTTGGAGAAACAGGCAAAGGCTGGATTAATTCTCAGAAAAGTGATGATGGGAATTAATGGGATAGTCTTACTTGGGTTATTAAATGCTCATGAAAGGATATTCCTATATCCTCATACATTATCATCAATCATTTATTTTTCCAAGCTAGCAAAAACGCTGGCTGGACACCAACAGAGCCCGACACAATAGCTGGCGACGGGCACTGGCAGATCGCGCGCAACATTCCGCAAACATCAGGGGAAGACGAGGAGGACGAGGAGGAAGGGGCGGATGACTTACTGCTCTGCTTTTAAAAAGAAGGGAGAATAAATTACCTCCAGGAATGTGGCTGGAATCCAGAGCAGATCCCTTTACATGTCAGACACGCCGCGCCCCTTCCCACTGGCTGCTGCCCCACCGACATCTGGAAATAAAAAAAGAGAGAGAGACGGGGGAGAAAAGAGGGGGACAGAGGAACGTTTAGAGAGCATTCAGAGAACGTTCACATAGCCTTCAGAGAACATTCAGAAACTCTTCAGAGAGATTTCGGGGACGTTCACAGAACATCTGGAGAATATTCAGAGAGCCTTGAGAGAACATTGAGAGAACGTTCCGGAGGCTGTGGGAGAGGGGTCTTCCTGACTGGGGGTACAGGCCGGGGGACATGCAGACGCTTGGTGTCCTACCAGTGAGTCATGTACAGCCAGGCACAGGTGTACACAGGCTGACACAGGCACACTCATACATCTGGGAACACAGACACACGCACAGTCATATGCTGGGGGACTGACTCACAGCTGCACTCATAGACACACACACTCACACATACACACACACACAAACACATGCGCACACACAGAAAAACACACACACACAGACAAACACACACAAGGGTAACGGAGCAGAGCACGGTATCAGTTCACGTTAGTACAGAACTCTCCCCGTATCAGCGATGATGTCACGGTCTAGCTTCTGCCAGCATTGGCTTCAGTTTCTCAGCACCCAGCGTCCCATGAGACTGGCTGGAGCTCCCGCCCACACACTCACTCCAGGTGCTGGAGAGCGACGCTAAGTCACAGTGATTTAGAACCGCCCTCGCAAGCAGAAAAACACACGCACACCATCCAGCAATCGCAACCACCCTCCAGTCCTCAGCCACGGCGCTGAGCGCCCAGCCCCTTAATGCTTTCCCTCGAGTCTAAACAACAAACTCATGAATGGGCGCTCCGGCGAGGCTCCCTCTGACAAATGGGAGCCTTCACGCTGTTTATTTTGACGTCGGACTCGCGCCAGCAGTTCCCCTTCGTCAAGGCTTGGAGGAGCTCTCCTCAGCGGAGAGAGGGGGCTCACAGAAAACACACACAGGAGGGCGTCTAGCCCCTTCTTCTCCTGTTAAATACTCAGGCAACCGAGAGTTACACATCAGCCTGTGTGTGTGTGTGTGTGTGTGTGTGAGAAAGAGCTCTGCTTTCTACACATGCATCTACAGCAGGGATTTTCAACCTTTTCTGAACCATGGACCCCCACCCAGGCATGTAGGGGACCCTCATCAAAATTTTAAAATGCCTGTATTTTATTTAGAAATATTTCCCCAAATCTATACATAGTCATTTTTAAAGGCATACTATATAGCCTATATAGGCAGGAGGTATAGCCTTGCGGTGGCCCTGTGTTTACAATCAAAGATGCCTCCTTTTCTGTCCTCAACTCCACACACATTTTTATATTTTATACTGTATCTGTTTATACCGTTTTTATTTTAATGTCTCGGTTTTTAGATAGCTTTTTCTTGATGGCGACAGCCATTTCAAGGTTGACTCTGGTTTTTCAAAGAGCCCTGTCGGCTTGTCATTTCACTTCGCTGTACTTGTGCTTCATCACCTCCACAAATGCAGTAGCTAGCTAGCTACAAACACTGAAACCTGATCCCGCTCCACAGGGTCTGTAGCCATACCCACCCCTCCCCACACAGAAATGATCATCACACCCAAACACATCTTAGAAGAAGAAATACAAGCAGAGGAGTCACACTCCTCACATATCACAAATTAATTTCTCACATAGTCAAAATGTGAGAAAAACAGCGATTGGCAGTGCATCATAGTTAGACTGAGCATGGTTATTTTACAATATTTTCAAGGTAAATATCCTGCATAGTAAGCCTTTAACAGCTTTGTGATATAGGCTCAAATTAGCACCTACCATGGCCCTTAACATTATGCTGTAGGTTTGCGCAATACCTACTTCTATTGGTTGTGGTTCTCTGCTCTTTGCCAAAAACTGTGTATACTTTTGCAAGCTGCTCTGAATAACTGCAGCTTCTAAATGTAATATAACGTTGTGTATAAATTATGCTTAAACTCAATGCAAAATAAGGAATTCTGCGGCCCTCCTCTTCCTCGCCCCAGCTCACGGGGCTGGGCATCATGCCGAACAGACAGCAGAGGCACAGCGAGCCAGCCCCGGTGCGGGGGGCGAAACCAAAGCGCACACACAAGGGAGGACGTGTCCCAGAAGTGGTGAAAGGTGAGGGGGGAAAATGACACTGCCAAACAGAGGACAAACACAAGCACAACACGGAGCAGCCATGGCGGTAAATCCCTCCGTAATCCGCTCCCAGTGACAGGCCAAGCTGCCGCGGGGCCGCTGGCATTACCGCTGGGCAGGGCAGACCCGCCGGGAGGTGCGGTATGTGGCGAGTGAGCGTCACCCGCTCAGGCAGCACTAACCTGTCCAACAGAAAATCTGAGTAGGTTTAACACAGAACGTTTTACTGCGTAGGGTTTAAACAGGGTAGAAACCCTTGTTTTTACCTCCAACACAGATGTTTGTCTGCCCGTCTGTGACAAACGTATCTAGAAAAGTAATGCCCAGATTGCCATGAAATTTCCCATGCATATTCATGTTCCCAATAGGAAGAGACCTCTTGATTTCGGTGACCCCATGACCTTTCCCTGAGTGCCACCATCAGGTCAAACTTACAATTCATGCAAGGAGAGATTGTTGTGCCTTGGTGAAGGTCCGCACTCTAGTGAGTGTATTCTTTCTGGTTTTAAATATTAAATTAGTTACTTAGTTGAATAGGGTGTCTTAGCGCTGGGCTAAAACAAAAACTTGCACCAACACCATTCATTTTTGCATGAGATTGGATGACCCTGCTTTAGGCAATTAGTCAGTAAGTCATGATTCGGCCATCAAGGTTTCTCCCGCCAAATCATGCAACAGCGACCTTTCTGGTCAATTTGGTACCAATGAAACCTTTGTGAAAACTGAACCACAGAAATATATCATAAAAACATATATATATATACATATACAATATACATATATATTTCACATATATGTGTTTATTTATATATTGAAATATCTGAAAGGAGACTTTTATATTTGCCCATATAATTGTGAAGCACCGCACCAACTTTTCTGATCTTGATGGAATTTATCATGGAATATTCCGTTTCTGAAAAGTCAGGTGCAGAGTCTTCTGGAGCAAACGGCTGAGCAGCGAAGCAGGAGTGGACCTCAGAGAGATAAAGAAGAACCCCCTGGAACTGACAGAGGAAGCCGGAGGAGTGGGACAGGCTTACAGTGGCAATTGTGTGTTCTAAATTGGTGATGAAATGATCTTTTTAATGGCTAATAAGGAATACAATCTACAGCTAGACTCTATAAAGACAAAATAGTAGCTGAAATGAGGGGCATGAAAAAGCTGGAGAAAAGTATTTCCCATTAACACGGTCGGTGACCAAATGCAACATAAGAATTACAAGCTTTGGTGGGAAAGTGAACTAGCAAGTGTGCAAGAGTTTGTTGGCAGTCTCAATGACTGTGTTGGTAGACTGAAAGCAGCCTGAAACCACAAGAGATGTCTGACATCAGAATCCAGAGATATCAAGAGCAGCAATGTTGACACTGAAAACATGGCACAAAACAGACTGTATGACCAGTGAGAGGAAACCTGAGATCATTAATCTTTAAGTTTAAGGCTGCTTCTACTTCCCTACAGAGGAGAAGACTGTGCCTTGGCATTAATGGGGGGAGGGGGAGTTGCCGTCGTGTATCGGATGGGAAATCGCCAACGCAGATCGGGGGCAAAGTAACCAATTGGCTGGCTGCAAGCAGAGGTACAATAAGTTTCAGGGTTGAGGAAGTAGCTTTTATACAGGATGGGAAGGCCAAGGGTCAGTTTCTATAGGATGGTTCTATTGATTGTACATGTAGTCTCCTAGCAGTTCTTCAGTGCATCCCACCATGACTCCAGGAAAGGCTAATATTGCAGCACAAAATGACAACTTTAGTATGGATAATTTGGCATGACTCATACAATAAGGCTACATTTTTTGCATTGTCTGCTTGCAATGATTGGTAATTGTTCAAAAGGTCATTACCAGGCCAGGTCAAGATGCCAACAGAATTTAGGTTAGAAAAACAGGCCATATATCCCACAAACAAAGATTCCATTAAAATCACAAAAGGCTCTCTTCATATTACAAACATCTCACTGGATGAAACCGGCGGTTAATCTAAAAGACTTTCAGGGGGCACTGAAACACTAGTACTCAGTGGGACACAGATCTTTAAGCACAGTTAATTATTTTATTTCTGCCCCCTTTCTCCTTTCGACCATTGCAAAAGAAGAAACTGAGAAATATGTGTGCGCGCGCGCGTGTGCGTGCGTAGGGGTAGGGGGTGTTACTGAAATGTAGGAAAGTATTTTAATGGGCCTGCCAAGTCAGAGTCTGCGGTGCGGCCGGAAGCGCAGCTGAACTGTAGCCGGCAAAAACACGGCCACACCGGGAGCGCATTCTTGGCCAGAATCCCCTTGCAGCGCAACAAAGTGTTAATTCACGATAATACCCAGGAGTGGCCTGCTCATTTCTGATAACATATGCGCGTTTTCCACTGTTCTCGTTCAGACTTTGTCCTGGGCGCACAGGTAATCGCACAACACCGTAACGCATACTCACAATCGCTGGCATTCAAGGTGTTTCTTTCTCTTCTGACATTTGAACAAGTGGTGGACGGTGGCTAGGTCAACTGTTTAAACAGGTACACACATGAAAATACTCATAGCACAATAAAATCGGCTACTAAGGTAGATCATAAGGGCACATGGCTTCATGGTAAATTTCAAGCATCAAGAAATTAAATTTGCAGATCAAAGAAATGTCTGACTTTTTAAATGAGCCTCGGCAAATAATTATTCAATAGTTCATGCGCGAACAAAGAATGCCTATTCTGTGCCTATTAAAACTGTGTAAGGCTATTGGGACAATAAAGACTATTCGATCTTACTCGAATAAGATTTGTGACCTCCCTGAATTTTTTTGAACTAAACTATTTAAACTATTACTTTACAGAGCTCTGATTAATTATTTTTCTGGAAAATAATTGCGGGTTATTTAAAAGCTGTATTTGTCCGTCAATAGTTTTTGGTACGCCAGTGATAGTTCTCTGGCTGATAAAGCGCAATTTTAGTTCGTGGGTTTAAAACCAGTGCTGGCTGCATGCATTCGATTATTTCCATGCTTCCAATTAAAAATACTTATTACTTCCACCGTGTTATTCTAATCAATGAACACTGCAAATGAAGTCAAATCCGTTCGTACAGCAGTTAGCTGTACAGTAATTCTGCAAACCGCTTTCGAGAATGGCAAGTCACTTGTGTTACCTGCGGGGAGGCGTTCTGCATAGACGGCACATTGCCGTTTTAACTCACCTTCTGCATCCCCGTGCTAAGATCCATTGCAGGTTAGTTCCGTTATTTACACAGTCGGGCGATATCGTCACGATCCAAGCTTACTTCAGTCTGCTCACTGTTGGTATCTTGTTGGTAGTAGTGCAGAGAAAGCGTTTGACAAAGACTGTTTTAAAGCTCAAGTCGGGTGGGAATCCCTGAAAAACTTTTCCAACCAATTACAATATGCCTAAAGAAATCGTCTACCCAATAGAATCGCTTTTTTTCTAGCTAGTTTTTTCCCCCCCACAAATCTGGAACACCCAACCTCCCGGAAAAAAGCATTACATCACCAGTGGGTAAGCGATAGAAGACTGGAAGAATGCGATGTTCACATATTTTGTAATTTTTACTCACTGATCTAAAGGAAGATGTTTCCGGTAGTTTTTTTTTTTTTTTTTTTACGAGTGCCTTATTAGGTTTGTCTAGGTTTCGGAATGTATGAATTGCACCGCTTGCCATTGACAAAATATGCGTGCAGCGAACTTCCCCTTGATGATTCACCTTAATTTTACGTTTTACCAAAGAAAGTATGCTTACGTTGTTTATTACTCAGTGTTCCTGTTTATAAACAATTTCAGTTTATTATTCATTTAGATACTCTGCCGAATACGCATCACTGCGTGGGCAAACCGCACATTCACTCTACGTCTTTAAATAGCAGTTTAATGTGACTGCAATTTTTTTAAACAAAATAAATATTTATAAATCAGTAGGCTATTTCTGTGGAGAGAACATGTAGTGCACCCCTGGTTGTTCGTATGATCGATAGCTAGAATACAGAACAGGACGGGTAAAGTTTGGTTCCAGTTACTTTGGCAAGTGTTGTGTCAGTGGTGACGATATGTTTAACTAAGCACTCCCTTTTGCTATTGTTGTAACCAAACAATTATTTCATTCTCTAGTTGATAGCCGGGTGGATAGTAACCGGAGAACTTTCAAGTATGCAAGTGAAATTACAAGTACAACTCTTAATCCATTATGAGTGCGCCTGTGCGCGCGCAAATTTCCCCAAACAACGTGCGCTGTTGAAGTAAAGCTTTATCTCAACACAAATTTGATTAAATAAAGAAATTCACTGTCATGGATCCAAAAATTGTATTATAAAAAGTACTTCATTAAAACATGTGTGTCTTCACTTGGGTAATTGTTCAGTTAGTGGTCAGTGGCACCGCTCATTGGCAGACAGCGCCCCAGTGCATGTGACCAGCGGGGCTGAAGACAGGCGCGTGGGGGCCTGAGGCAATCAATTATACGCGTTGGTCTTTACGGTAGTCACCATTTACACCTCATCATGTTATTTTAGCCCTTCCCATCCAAATACACTCTCACTACACTTTTTCACATGCTATTCTTTCACTCACACTGTCACTGACACATTAATGCTGTCTGCTGAATTCACACACAAGGCCTGTGGTCAGAAAAAAAAGATTTTTAAAAACTGATAACAACCTTTACATACCTCTGTTGAGTAACTGCATTATGACTAAATGGAATAATCAATGTTTTAGATTTTCTTTCTTTTTTAACCTAACAGATTTGGGAATTCAAGGCTTTAATAGAAGGATTAGTAAAAATCTGGATTTGGAGACAGTGCTAGCACTTTGCTGCAGAAAGTCCTGCCTAAACAAACAATGGCTGTGCCAAGATTTACGCTCAACAGGCTAAGCAAAATCTATCAATCTAAATGGAGCCTATAAATATTCCTGATTCAACTCAACGTTGTAGCAGGACTTACAGGCTTGTGGTTGATGTTGGCATCAGGTTATAATAGAAAAAAAGGAAGAGAGGAAACAGATTGCTTCTTAAGGCAAAGTGACAATGAAACCACCTTAAAGCTTCTTTGCAGCCACTTGGACTGTTTCCTCTCTATTCTGACACACAAAAATGTTTTTAATTGGATTTTAAATAAAATGTTCTGTCAGACTAATGGGTTTATGCAGCTACCTGGACAGTATTTGATCTTGACTGATACAGTTCATAGACACAGTTCATACACTGCTGCACACACACACACACGCATACACACACTCCTGACCTTGCCCCTACCTGCTCTCTCACTGTTGTACCATTTCATATTTGCAAAAATCACACTCATTTTCCTCACTCCCAATACACACGTCACACACACATTAATATGCTCTACAGCGACACACACACCCACAGACACACACACGCACACCCACACACACCCAGACAGACATACACACTCCTATGGTCTGTACTACAACTGTTAGTTGTTCTCTGCCATGCATAGTGAATATCACAGCAGCCACATTCTAATTGTCTTTGCCTCCATCTGGGTCTCTGCCTTCTGTCACTCTGGCCCCGCCTCCTCACATCCCTGCCCTGGTGACTCCACCCTCCTCCAGCCTGACAGCAGGGGGGGCGTGGCCTACATGATGATGCGGGGCTCAGGCACTGAGTCTGTTATGGACTTGTGAGGAAGCACGTTGGCACCATTCAGGTAGAGCTCGTCGTTCACGATCACGTCCTCCCCCAGCACGGTCACATTCTCCATGCGCACCTGTAGGGGTGCAGGCGCACACACACAAACACACACATTTAGAACAAAGAGACCCACAGGATGGGGCGGGGGGGGGATTCAGAAGCAGAGAGGAAAAAGAAGGTGAAAGACTGATACTTGAAGAGAGTGGTGGGCGGAGAGGAGAGGGAAAGAACAGCCAGTGTAGGAGCCAGTGACATGCAGGAGACAGGGATATTAAAGGTGATAAGGAGGTGGCACAGTGTGACACATTGTTGAGAGTGAGAATGTGGTGACAGGATTCACACAGGCTTCCTAACGCGTTTCACCAGCTGAAAGGGTGTCCTTACTGTGTGCGTGTGTGTGCGCGCGCATGTGCGTGTGTGTGTATGCGTGCGCGTGTGTGTGTGTGTGCGCGTGTATGCGCGTGTGTGCGCGTGTGTGTGTGTGTGTGAGCGCACATATGTGCATGTGCAGGCACGGTGTGATTGCTCACCCACTGGCCGACGGTGGAGCTCCAGCCGATGATGCAGGACTCCAGCCAGGAGTGGGAGCGTATGCGCGCCCCCTTCAGCACGGTGCAGCGCTTGATCCGCACCCCGTCCTCCAGCACCACCCCCGCCCCCAGCGTCACGTTGGGCCCGATGGTGCAGTTCTCCCCAATCTGAGCGGAGGGGTCCTGTAGGCCCGCAACAGAGGAAAAGGACCATTACAGACAAAACTCCAGCAGGATCTCTCTGTACAAACACCCGTTTATTTGCATTATCCTTCTGCTGTGGCAAGGGATTTGCTAAAAATGGGCTTATCAAAAAGTCTCAAATTTGAATTGGCAAAAAATGGTCTAAATTGAAATTTTAAGATGAGGGCCCCCTCTAGTGCAACACCACAGAACTGCAGCAAATCATTTGCAAAATGCTCTTCCTGACAGGTCTTCCAATATAAAACAAAAAAACTGACACACAAATGAACAAATTAAAACTAATGAAAATAAAAACTCAGATTCCATCATCTAATGAATTATGATGGCAGTTTTGCGGAGTGCTCTGTGCAGATACCCTGGATGGCATGAAAAGAAAAGGGTTTGCAAAGCAAGGCCATCACATGCAGAACCTCTAAACTTTAATGAGCCTGAAATTTTTACATTTTTAACTGACATAACTCAGTAATGACTTTATTCAGTAATAAGACACAATTTGTGTTTTTAAAGGAGACTGAAATCATCTGTTTAGTCTCCCGCTGTGATGAGAGAGCCTCTGAAGAGCTGACCTCGACCCGCCATCTCCTGGATAGAGACTATCTGGACCCTGACCCGACCAGATGATTCAGAATGCCGCTGCCCGACTCATCTACAACCTTCTCAAATTCTCCCACGTCACTCCTCTGCTGCGATCACTCCACTGGCTACCGGTCGCTGCCAGGATCCGGTTCAAAGCCCTGACCCTTGCCTACACTGCAGCCAACAGGACAGCCCCCATCTACTTGCAGGACATGACTCAATTCTATGTGCCTGCTCGATCACTCCGCTCTGCGGCAGCAGGGCGCCTTGTAACCCCTCCCACCCGCCCAAAGGGATCACAGAGCTTCTCCACCCTAGCTCCCCAGTGGTGGAACAAACTCCCCGTCCCTCTCCGAACCTCCCCCTCACTACCCATCTTCCACTGTGGCCTGAAGACTTATAAGCCTGGTCTCTCCCTGTAAGCCTGGTCTCATCCTGTAATCCTGGTCTCATCCTGTAAGCCTGGTCTCTCCCTGTAAGCCTGGTCTCTCCCTGTAAGCCTGGTCTCTCCCTGTAAGCCTGGTCTCTTCCTGTAAGCCTGGTCTCTCCCTGTAAGCCTGGTCTCTCCCTGTAAGCCTGGTCGCTCCCTGTAAGCCTGGCTACGGTTCCTTTCTCCTCCCCACAGGAGGCTTCATCCTCAAAGGGTTTTCCGCCTTTATCTACTCTCTCCAGCGGCTCCCTGCTTCGATACTTAGCCCGCTGCAATTGGAATCATTTGTTCTCTGCGCAGCATTGCCACAATCTGGATACAATTTGATTAACTCAGCTGTGTTTGTTATTGTTGATGTTGTGTTGCTATAGCATTACTGAATGTGTGTAGAACTGTCAGTTTCCACCAGATTCTCACAAATCATCTGTCTGGAAGCGCCATTTTTCAGAGGGCTTTGTGAGTCAAATGTTAAATCACACTGAGGTTTCCCCCACCTCGCGGGATCTAATATTGTCCGGCTCATATTCACCTCCAGTGCTAAATTGCATTATTTACCATAAATCATATGCTGGTGCAAATTTGCTTCACAGATACCTTAATCTGCAGTAATATAGTTTGCTCATAAACTTAGAGCATTACCAATTTACATGAAAGGTTTTTTGCTTGCCAAGTTATTTGCTAAAACAATAGCCTCAAACCTGGGATTCAAACCTGTGACCATCTGTGAAAAAGGAGTCAACATGCTCAGGATAAACATCCTTTGTGACCAAGGAATCGCGCACAGGTAGAGATCTGCAGAGGCCAGCTCACCACCAGCACGTTCCCCAGGAAGCCAGGCCCCGTGCGCAGCCTCTCTGGGCCCTGCTGTCTCACAGACTGCAGGTACATGCACATCCCCGTCAGGAAGTCCTTGGGCTGGCCGATGTCCATCCAAAAACCTGCCGATGCACACGGACGCACTCTGTACTCTGACACAGCTTAAGATACACATACATTCGCTGTTGGGTGGAGTGAAGAAGAGAGGAAAGCAACGCAAGGAGTGAATATAAGCCATTGGAATGAACCCACTGTCAGCGTGGCTGCATGACAAGTACTACTACTGCTGTTTTAATTTACATTTACACAAGGCGGAATATGGGCAGTGTATTCTGGTTCATAATACACGTCTACAGATGGAAAGTATAATATGGTCAGAGTGCAAATTTGCTATTAAGGTTTGTATGCATGTGTGTACAGTATGCATGTCACCATTTTGTTTTGCTTTTTCCTTTTACTTTTATGATTCAACGTATGATGGAAGTTGAAGCCAAAGGCAAATTTCCACTTTGAGGTGAACAATAAAAGCCGTATTCTATTCTACACGACTGTCTAAAAGGACCTAAATGCGGCAGGCCTGGGGAAGAGACTGAGTCAGGCGATGTGTCTGGAGGTGCTGTAGCTGAGGCCAGCGCTCCTCACCTTGCAGCTCCATGGCATACAGGTGTCCCTCCCCGGCCATCACAGGGAAGATCTCCTTCTCTATAGAGGTGGGTCTCAGCTGAGGGAACACACACATCAGGACACATCAGGACACTGAGACCCACAGAAAAGGCCATCAGCAAGAACCATACAATTCAAAACATGAAGTAAAAAACCTGATGGTAAAACGGCTCGCGTTTCTGATTTCTAAGTATCTCATAGAAGCAATCCCTCATTATGGTTAAAGATTACAGCTGGAATGGGGTGATCAGTGAATTCCTCTTTTCCAAGGGAGACCTGACTAAGAGGGTCAGGCTACCAGTCCAGTTCCCTTACTATTATAGTACACCCTGAATACACAAATCTGGCCTTGAATCC
This sequence comes from Anguilla anguilla, assembly GCF_013347855.1. Lineage (NCBI taxonomy): Eukaryota > Metazoa > Chordata > Actinopteri > Anguilliformes > Anguillidae > Anguilla > Anguilla anguilla. The sequence continues at coordinate 22,289,744 of NC_049213.1, forward strand.
AAATCTAGCCCTGGTTTTCTTTTCTCCCAAGTTATTAACTGAACAATCAGCACTTCTGATTGGCCAGACTGTGTTCAAACCTGACTCCCAGGTAAAGAGAGGGTGGAAAACCAGCAGTTCTCAGGGTGATTTGAGTAACAGGCTACCGCAATGAGCAAAAATGTGCTACCAGGAGTATGGAAGACCATATGTGCGTGTGGTGGTCAGTGGAGGGGAAGTCCCTGAGGGGGACCGACCTGGATCCTGTTCAGCATGGAGGGGCTAAAGATGTACATCCCTGCATTGATCTTGTTGGAGACGAAGACCTGCGGCTTCTCTACGAAGCGGTGTATGCGCCCGCTCTCTGCTTCATACACCACCACGCCATACTTGGATGGCTCCTCTACCTTGGTCACCTGAAAAAAAAAAAAATGAAGGTAGTGTTTGGAAGTGCACCATCACAAAGCATAAGCAAAGGAGAAATTCAATGAACATGCTGCTACTCATGTTTTTTGTGGTAGTGATGTAACCAAAATACAGCAGATTCTTTTAGGTGTGAATTCACCCCCATCCCCAACCCCCCGCCCCACACACACACACACACTCTACATACACACTCTCTCTCTCACATACACACTCACTCACTCGCTGTGTTGTGACAGAGGGACTCTTCCACTCACCACGATGGTGCCCTCCTTGCCGTGCTGCTTGTGGAAGCGGAGCATGTCCTCGAAGGGGAACTCGCAGATCACATCACTGTTGAGCACGAAGAAGGGCTCGGCGTTGTCCGTCAGCAGCTCCCTGGCCAGGGCCAGGGGTCCAGCTGTGAGGCAGAGTCAAAAAGGGTGAGCCGAAGACACCAAACTGAACCAGGCTCGTAGTACCACAGGGTCACCAGCCTGATGAGTGAGGCTGTTGTCCAGCCCGTTCCACATGCCGAACAGACCCCCAACTCACCTGTTCCAAGCGGCTCCTTCTCATGGGAAAGGGAGATCCGGATTCCAAGCTGTGAGACAGAGCCCCGTGATGAGAGCAGTTCACAGCATAACAATGAGAAAAGCATACAATTACAGCTACCATCCAACAGAAACAAGTCTTTAAATTAATCAGTTTACTTAAAATAAACATAAAGACAATTGATATATTAAATCTGGCAGGAACTCGTATCATGTGTTGGAAATCCAATTTACACCATTTACTAGTCCTGCCAGTCCCGCACCTCCAATTACCCCACAAGCTAAACACACTACCTACCTTCTCTTCCTGTGCCCGCATCTCTCTCTCCAACAATTCAGACATGTAGCTTACAGCAAGGATCACGTGACTGACTCCAGCCTGGACAGCGGGAAAACAACCAGTGCGTGAATTAAACCATCGGATACCCATTATTTTCATCTAAACATCCTTAATACTCATGAGAATCATTAATGTTGTTCCGAAATTCCTCGAAAAAACACACGTGCCAACAGTACATGGCACAAAAATACTTTATCACGTAACAGGACAATAACAACTACATGTCAGATTTATTGCAAGCATCAATTTTTAACAGTCCAGTTAACAAACACTACATGTCTCCTCGCACACTGACAATGCAAAGTGCAGGGCGCACACAAATGATACAACTTATTTTTGTTGCTTGCAAGCATTCTGAACTCACTTCACAGTTGAATTGCGTTTATTATTATTATTATTATTATTATTATAACAATAACACTGTTATTGTTGTTATTATTAGTAGTAGTAGTAGCAGCACTAGTAGTTGTAGTATAGTATTAGACCTCTGTTATAGAAAATTTCAAGAACACTTTAAGATTAAAGGATGGAATTACTGTCATTATATAAATTCAAGATGTTCAATGAACTATCTTACCTTCACCAAGGCCTCGACTTGGTGCAGCAAAGTCGGCTTGTTGGCGAACTCGACCAGAGGCTTCGGCACGCTCAGTGTGAGCGGCCGGAGCCTAGTTCCATAACCTCCAACCAGGATTAGCGCTTTCATTGTAGGCTCAAACGAAGGGGTCAGAAGGATCAATGGAGGGGTATGCACACAGGCATTTATCGCTGAAGACCACTCAGTTGGTTAGGTTTCGCCTATGCGAAATGCAAACAAATTCACAAATTAGGCTACAAATTTCTAAGCAGCCTGCAGTTATCTCCAACACAATAGGCTAGCTAATTTACGTTCATTGCCCACGAAAATCAAACAATTTGCCTCCATGCAAATTTGCTTTAGTTAAACAAGAGGCAATCGCGGATGAATAACTGTAATCTTTCTGTAATCTGGCGGAACCAGTGTATCATTTTAACTAAATTAGCCGACTACTTTGCTTTGATTTAGCTCTCAACCCGCCAATATGAATCATGTAGCTACATAACTGATGTAATCATATCCCAATATGTGTCAATCGGTCATATCAGTTTGTTCAATAACTGCATAAACCAACATTGTCTTATTTACAAATTATGTGATAGGCTATAACATTTACCAATATTAGTTAGCAAGCCAATGAGATAGCTGTGCTGTCTAACGATGGGCAATACTTGTTCGGCTGTAATTTAACAGGCTAGCAAATAAGAATATATCCTTAAGGAATAGGCTACCTATATTGAGTTAAGAAACAATACTCATACCTAGAGTTTGACTGTCCATAAAATAACGTTCTACATAAACTTTAGGCAACGTCAGTTCCCTGAAGTGAATACACCTTCTCAAAATAAAGAGCAAATGTGACTAGCCAGGAAAAATCAAAGCAAGGATCAGCACTGCGGCCGTAACAAATTAATCAGCAGCAGGTCCAACAGCACAAACAGTTAGTGTAACTACTGTATCGGTTGTGTCTTGCAACACTCACCAGTCTTTAAACTGCTCGGTCACGCATAAACTATGTTATGCTAAAGAGGAGAGGTTCAGTTGACTAGCTATCGATACTTGACCACGATGAACGGATATAAAATGACGTCAATTTACTTATATGACACGTAGCTGAACTTAAAGTAGGTGAATTTCGTTTTTGAATGACTTCGGTAAGCAGCCCAGTACAATCATCAGCTGATGGGCGGACCAAGACCACAATGCCATTCAACTACAGCCATGCAACGTAACCTGGGTTCATAGGTCTTTGGATTGTACCAGTTTGTTTGTAGGAGTTTCTGTCTAAACAAGCAGAATATGCACATGGCCAAATAGGTTTCCTTTCAGTATTTTAGAATACTTAATATCGTCTTTATGCTAGGGATATGTAGTTAATGTGCATGAATAGGCTATACGTTTTACACGCCAAAAGACATACAGCAACTGCCGAAGTCTTCCATAGCCTTTTACCAGGAAAATGTTTACATCTACGCTTGAATATCGGACATATAACAGGGTAGAAAAATTATTGGACGAGCCAAAAATTATTTGTATTAAGACCATAAATAGTTCTTTGTGTTAACATCCAAAATTCCCGCAACACAATATTTCTTGTTCACCGCACGATTTGGTCCAATCCATATACACCAGACTTCTGGACCAATCAGAAGCAAACAACGTGGCGAGGAAGAAGGTTGAACTCGCTGTCAAATTAAAACGTGCCATAGCACGGATGGGCTATCAGCGAAAACCTATCATTGCGTGAGTTTATTCGGACGTGTTACCTCGATGGACAAATTGGAATGAACTAAAACCATAAGCGCTAACATTTCTTCAGATCTAGCACCCACGGTGAGAATGGAAGATGTGACCAATATACCAGGGAAATACGTTTATTTTAAATAATTCACTAATATGCGTGGGGTACTACTGTGTTTGTGTCTATTTCGCGAGTGTATACTGCACTTCAAATAGGCTACACACCCACACATTTGCAGTTATGCATATTATGTACACACAATCCAGTATTTTCTTGAAGAAATGACAAGAATATATCGCTGGAAACAATTTGGTCTAAAGAAAACAAACAAACAAAAAACAAAGCTGCTCAACAGAATATTTGTGTATTGCATCTGTCACTTCAACAAAAACCTAAATGAGGTTTTGTGATAAATCTTTAAATTAACATAAATCCTGCCACTGCATATAATGAACTTTAAATTTCAAATTGAACCAAAGCAATTTAGCCATTTTATAAATTTTGCAGGTGCTTAAACACATTTACACACATGCTAAACAATGACATGTATTCATAAACCTGACGAACTCCACTCATTATACTACGATCACTTAGCAGATGCTCTTATCCAGTGCAATGTACAGTACTGAACAAGAAAGTACCACTAGACAGATGACCTGTGTTTACACAGCTATACCTGTGATATTATCCCAAAAGGAAATCCAAGGAAAGGATATCTAAAGGGGGCCACAAGAGTCATGGCACAATCTGAAGAGGCTAGTCTTCAGCCTGTCAGAAGACGGGCAAGGTTTCTTCTGTCCTGACTGTAGTTCGAAGTTCAATACAACATCAGGGGTCAGAACAGATGGGAGATGTAGCTTGTAAGTGCAGGAACTTGGGAGGAGGGGCCAGGTGCCCAGATGTAGCAAAACAGAGAGGTAGGGTAGCCTGTGTGTGTAGGATCTGATGATCGTTTGACGATTTAATGGAGTGGTCCTTTTAGCCAGCCAAAAGGCTAGCATCAAGATTTCAATTTGATGTGAGTGGAGATAGGGAACCAGTGGAGGGGATAAGAACGTGAATGACACGGCTGAGTGTGGGGAGGTTGCAGATCGGACAGCCAGCAGCGTTCTGGAGGAGCTGCAGAGGTCTGATGGCAGAGGCCAGTGGGAGTTGCAGTATTCCAGATAGGTGACATCACCTGGATTAAGAGCTGGGCTGAGGAGGTGGTGAGGAAGGGAAGGATTCTCCTGATGTACTGGGTTTACCTGCATGCCAGTCATAACTGCAATGTTCGCAGAGCGGGACAGTTTTTGGTCCAGTAAACACTCCAATATTGCTAGCAGATTAAGTGTGTAACACTGGTACTGTCCAGGATGAAGGGCAGGGGGAACGGAAAGAGAAAAGACTTGTGGGTCATCAGCATAGTAATGATAAGACAGCGCATGGGAGGAGACAACAGAACCAACAGACATGGGAGAATTCTCTAATAGGAGACAGAATAATAAGATAGAAATTAGAGACAGGAGACAGGGTTTTTTAAATAAATGTATTTTTTTTAGCTCACATTCAAAGTTGTCATAAAGATGTAATATTATAATTCTTCTTAAAAAAATATCCATCCATGCAACAACGACAAAGAAAATTATACTTTGAGTTTTTTGGGTAATATTTTTCTACAAATAATTTTTCACATCTATGGAAAGATCGACATATAACATCCACCACAAAGGAGGCCATTATGACTTAGTTCAAACCTCTTCTCGCGGACTATAGATTTTTTTCTTCTTCCCTTGCAAGTGATAGTTCCCACCTTTCTCTGGCACATCACTGGGTTTCAGTTTTATTGCGAACTGAACTGAGCGGCACTTTGTTATAGAAAACCCTCAAAAGGCGAGCGCCTTTTTAAAAATGTTAAAAATAAGTCAAATTCAAATATATATATACAATTTTGCACGTGGACATTTACTGTGGATGATTCTAAGTATCAGGGCATAGACTTAATACGTAACTATATCTCATAACGAATGCATTAAAACAATATTCTTTTTCCTTAATTTCAGTACAGACTTCCTCAGAGAAGGAACACAAGATTATTTGAACACTGTCAGTCCACTAAGTGCTCTGCCAAGCAGCCTGGTAATGCTGAATTTTACTCTGGTGAAAGAAAGCCATAATCGTCTTGCTATTGACTATGAGAGGAACCGTTGACATAACGTACATTTGAAATACATGGTTCGGCCCCCGGTAGCACCTCTGCTGTCAGAGAGGAAGTGAGGTCGTGAGCATTTACCGGAGACCTCTCCCGCCACTCGACACGGTAACCACAGAGACCCGGGGAGAGTGGCCGGCTGGATTTGGGGGTGAGGCTTCGCTACGCCTACTGTGAAGAACATGGGGGAAACACTGGACGGTAGCAGGGAGTTCTTCCCCTTAATACAAGTGAGAAGTTTGTCAAACACTCCAGAAGAATGGCAATGACCGGGGCATCTCTGCTGAACATACGCTTGTGAGGACAAAAGGCAAAGCTCGGCACACACACATACACACACACAGATTCGGAGTGTTGATTTTGAGCGCCTGAAGGTCTACAGTGTGCCAGAGGAGGGGAAAGAACAGACAGAGAGAGACAGAGGGAGAAAGAATCCACATTCACCAAAGGCGCTCTGGCTACAGTGCAAAATTGTTCCATCTAAACAGAGAACATCCTAACCTAGCCACAGTGGGGCTGACGGACAGACAAACAGAGAGGATGGGTCAAGTAAGGTTCTCTTTTTTCTTTCGTTTTTTGCTACATGTGCTGATGGAGGAAAGGTTTCATTGTACAAATATATCTATTTTCTCCACCCTTTTAACCCAAAAGCATAATAATAATAATAATAATAATAATAATACATTTAACAGAAAAAGAAGACTCATGCTTGCTGATCCAGCCACTACGGTGCAAATTACAAGGTAGGACTTGTAAATATATTTTTCCTTTCAAGAAACGCTTTGTAATGCAATAACACCAATGGGTCAGGGGGGAAAAAAACATTAAAATAAAATAAAATAAAAATAAATTAAAAAATCATCCGTCCCACAGCCCAGCCTGGGACTGGCTGAACTATGTTACCTGGTGGATGGAGTCTAAAAGCTAGAGTATGCTAAATATATGGAAACTAAGATACTACGATAAATGAAAGATGGTAGTGGAAGTGAATAAGATGACAAGAAGTAGCTTACAAAATCATAAGAATGTGACCTGTTATATATAGAATTTCCATACAGTAAAGCTGTAGTATTTAAAACTGGGTAGTAAAGGGGGGGGGGGGTTCAGCTTTTTCCTTCCCATTAAGATAACTGTTTGACTGTCCAGCATCCAGCTCCCTTTAGAGTAAAGCTTTCAACTCCCCTTTTAAACCACAATGGGAATACTGTTGCTGAGAAGAGGTTTTGTGGGGGTGTCACCCCACCCCAAAACAACACCCCCCTCATGTGCACAATAACAGGCACAGACACAAACAAACACACACGCATGCTCACACACACACACACACACACACACACGTGCACGCTCTCTCTCACACACACACACACACACACACACACACACACACACACACTCCCCCATACCAACCCCACAGTGTTAAGACAGGGCCTGACCCTGGACTTGCCCTGAGCTTCAGCTGCGTTTTATTATTTCTGACCCGTGCCTTGATGCAATACCAGAAGTGGCCACATGGTGGCAATGAACACACAAGGCAGACACGTCCTTCTATGCTGCCGGATGAGGGGGGTTATTGGGGGGGAGCAGCTGTGTCTGTCCAGACAGTGGGGCTGTAGACCCTGCCACAAGTTGCCACCTTTTTCCTAGGTGCCAATCAATGAGGAGATCAAAGGGTTTCTAAAACCTTGAGCGTCCATCTCCATCATCGCTACAAAAGCAGTCATTCCTTAGTTTCTTTGCCTATGAATGTGCTTTTCATTCATTCTGGGAAATGTCACCATGTTTTTAGATTTGTTTTGCATTTTTATTTAATTATATTATCTCAGTGTCAAAGGTGGGGTTGGGGGTGGAGGGGGGCGGGGCTTGCTTTTATTCCCTTTTCTTTATTTAGCTACGGGAGCTCGTCCCGGATGCCCTCCAGGATCTTGATGAGGCTCTCCAGTCCAAAGATGTAGCCCCTGTCAGGCCCGTCATGCACAGTCTGGTCGTCGCGGAAACCTTTGAAGGTGCTGTGGGCGAAGTCGATCATGCGCACGTCCACGCTGGGGGGCGGGTGCGGGGGCGGTGCGACTCCGCGGGGCTCCGAGGGGGGCGGGGGGAGCTCCTGCGCGCGGTCCGCGGCAGGCAGGGGGGCAGGCGGGTGGGCGGGCCCCTCCGCGGGCCCCTGCGCGGGCTCCCTCTCGGGGGGCCCCTCGGGGCCCGGCTCCTTGCCCTCGTAGATGATGAGCAGGGAGCTGGAGTAGAAGCGGTACGAGGCCTGCCTCTCCAGCACGGCTTTCAGGCTGCGCAGCTTCCCCAGCATGGGATGGAACAGGTCCCTGCGCAGCTGCGCCCCGTTGTGCATGAACTGGTACAGCGCCGCCCGGAAGCCCTCGATGGACAGCCCCCGGCCGTAGTACTTGTTCCTGCACAGGTAGTGGCCCGTGTCCATCTGGTACACCTGCGGGAGGCATCGGGGAACACCGTTTAGACATTATTTTAGAAAGGCCAAGCCCACGCAAATACGATTCTATTGTGCAGACAGGGAAAAAAGTTGACTGTTTTCATGACAGTTTTTATGTTGTTCTTGCTTTAAACCTTTTCTGCCCGTACACTTGCCAGTTCATAAAGGCTGTTTAACATACGCCTCATCTAAGCATCACTTGGAAATAAACACAACCATTACCTTTGGTACCTGGTATTTGCCAACTTAATAAAGGCCTTTTAGCGCATACCTCCTTTAAGAGTCACTTGGAACTCCTCTCTACAGCTTACCATTTTCCTTTGAACTGGAGTAGTATCCAAGCATCTGTCAGTGACCCCCAGGTCATCTATTTATTTATGAGTGCACTGCTCATTGCTGCTCTGGTTGTTTTTTTTCTAACTAGAGTTCAGAGTGTTAGGATGGCAGTACAGTACGAGTGGAGAGATGTGTGAGGGTTTGAGCTCACACTGTGTTAGGACGGCAGTACAGCATAATGGGGAGGGAGATGTGTGAGGGTTTGAGCTCACACTGTGTTAGGATGGCAGTACAGCATAATGGGGAGGGAGATGTGTGAGGGTTGGCTTTAGAATGACAGTACACACAGCAGACCGTAATAAGGGCTGGGTGGCTGTGGGTAAAGGGCCTTGGGGTGCAGTCTGCTGGGCGTAATGGTGAACTGCACCACACAGAGGGACGAGGCTCGTCCTTCGTTCCAGGGCCTCTCCGGCTCCAGAAATGAGAAAAAAGGAAAAGCCCTTAGTGACAGCACATCCTTCACAGAAAGCCAAGCTCAGCGCACCCATACGACACGCTCCCTCAACTCAACATTCATTTCAGCCAAGGTCAGCCCTCAGCTGCTGAAGAAAAGTCCTCCATCTCTTTGAGTGCGCTCCTTTAGAGTTCTCCACTGTAAATTTCCACCCAGTTTTAACAGAGAATAAAATAGGCCAAAGCTTATTTAAAAAATGAGCAGAAGCTCAAATAATTAGTCACTGCAAAAAAAGTCTTGGGTATTGAAAAAATAAGTATAGGTCCTTAATTTAAAAGAAAAAAGTCAGGTCACTAAAAATCATGGTGACATCAAATTATAGCACACTTCTCCCTAGATCCTCAATGTTTTAGAATACATGCCAAATGATTTTAACGCCAATAGTAAATAACAACACTGGTGAGACAGAGTGAATGTGTTTAAATCAATGTGAGCCAAAACATGACAACAGAACTACACAGCTGCAGAGGGCAGCAGTGTGAGGGAACCGGGCCTGGAACCCCAGGTAGGGAATTAGCAGGGTATCTAACCTGCACTGCTTCAGCACATATCCAGCTGTATAACGAATTGTATGTAAAAAAAGAAATCAATCTGCGCAAGTCTGATATATGCCTCATACTGTATGTAAACGCACATGCATCTGAACCAAAAGTAGGTCAGGAAACAGAAGATCAAACCCTTTCAGCCTGAGGAGTCTTCGGACTTAATGTGCTGCTAATCCTACAGCACATGTACTTTCTGCCGGATGTGTGTGCATGTATGCCCAGTATATCAGATCCATGCTCTATTCCAGTAAGCACCACAGTTGAAAAACAAGCATTCCTGTCCTCTCGCACCCCACTTTCTTTGCCATTTGAGAACCCTTTTCACTATTCTGCAATGTTAGGAACGGGGGGAAGACATTAGGCCACGTACATGAACGTGACATACATTGCACCACAGATCATTTAGGCTCCCTAGATACTCAGCTACAGAGTTCCTTCCAGCCCCTCTGCTTCAGAAGTACAGGACGTTCCAGTCCGTAACAGGAGTTTCTGGTGTTGTATTACAGTATAGAACACCCAATGCTACACTACTCTACTTGTCCACACCTCTACAGACATATAACACATCTGTCGGAATCATGATATAGAAATTCTGGGGCTAATATAAATAACCAATATTTGACTGAACATACTGGCCAATGGCCATACCTGTTTTACACTGTAACACAAACTGCAGCCAAGTTCACACAACTGTGGAAGTAGCCGAGACGTCAACTTCAACATCTCAGATATCAACATATAAAGGACAAAATGTAACGACTAAAGATACGTGAAACTGAAAATATAAACCTGCTCACTCTATTATTAAGCAGAAAGCATGAGTCTAGGGAGCAACTGAGTTTCTGTATAGCTTTGCTTGCGAGTTTGGCTGGTAAAAACCATAAATCAGAAATGAATCATAAGAGGTTCAGATGCTGTGATTTGCTTGCTTTTGAATATGATTATGTCGCTGTGGTAAATTACCCGCCCGTAGGCGTAGCTAGTTTTAACTTTTCGTTTAGCGTGCAGTGCATACTTTTGTTTTGGTTTATTTTCTGTTGCAATAACTCCTGTCATTTTTATTCACAACACCATACATCCATCTTGTTACTAGGTTCATAACCGTATATAAACCTTTTTTTTTTTTTTGCATTTCTCTTATATGTTCAGTCGGCTTTTCCATTTCCCCCTGTTCACTTTAACAAATGGGAAAGCACACGTTCATTCATATGGTTCAAGTCTTTTGTGTATGACTGCAGTTCTCTCACAGGAGCTGGGCACCACTCCCAGGAAGAGGGGGGGCAGGTTGGTAAAGTGAGCCCTGTGAGTAAAATGAAATATATATATTTTTTTCATTCTGTATTTCTCTGAATTCTAAATAGAAAGACATGGATAGGTTGTCATGCTCTACCCAAGAGTGAGTGGGAACCGTTTCTTCTCATTTAGGTCCTGGGGAGGAGCGTTGCTTTTATAAGCCAGGTGGATGCAGGCTCAGACAACATTATGTAAAAGCAGCCAAGGGAGACGGGGTCATGTGGCTGAGTTGTGAGAGTAGAAAACTTAAAGGCGTTTTGTAGAGAAGCCCTGATTATTGTGGCTGCTTTTTTCTTTTTTTGTCTTTCTACCATTTAGTTTTTCCTTTTTTTTCCCCTATTCAGTGTATACCCCTTAGCACCATCTGGTTGGCTGTAAATAAAACCACCTGCCTATTTACCCTATTTTTGGACCCTGTAATCCTGTGGCAATGACATTTTCACTTAATTTACAGCATCAGTGGAGCATCAAATGAATCACGCTTCTGGCATAAGTACATAGCGCCACCATACCTGTGATAATCAGCATCAGGCCAATACCGTAAGTGTGTCTGATGCTGTTATCGGCAGACAGCCAATAGTGATACAGACTCCATATTATCACGCACCCCAACACATCCCAATGTGAGGGAGGCAGAACTATCAGTGTTCAGAATAGAGCTGAGTATCTGGGGAGTGCAATGCATCTGTGATTATGCCACAGTGGCAGTGGATGGGCTGCCTGCACAGCAGGGAGACAGAAACACAGACCTTCCTACAGAACAACCAGACGCTCAACTGTCTAATCTCTGCAGACACTGAAACATCTTCAGAAAACGACAATGCAGTGTCACTGGGCGCTCCAGTCATCAGAAACCCGCGTAAATAAGCAGAGCCTCCTGCAGTTCAGACAGACTGAAAGCAGAAGGAACATAGAGGCTGCCCATGCTGTTATTCTGGTTAATAACCTCAGCGCTAGGGCTTCACTGCAGCGGCGGGGCAGGGTGCCTGGGGGGTCGGCCCCGCCTCTCCTCACCTGCATGCCGCAGACGCGCACCCCCAGCGTGGCGGACGTGCTCTGCTCGCACTTCTTCATCTGGCGCGCGGCCTTCTCCTCGGAGGCGTCGTCGCCGTGCTGCCGCGTGCCCATCTTCAGGTCCAGGATGCACGGGTAGCTGAAGTGGTGCACCACGTTCTCCAGGAGCAGGAACTCTGGGGAGCGGCCGGGTTAAGGAGAGCCCCTCTCTGAGCAGGGTGTGTGTGTGTGTGTGTGTGTGATTACTCCTGTAATCCTCTGTGAGGATCATTTGCCTATCTTAACACAAGTGATACCACGGCGACCATAAACTCGCAGCTTTCACAGTGACGTTGTCAGTGATGCTCGCAAGGCCAGCAGTTAGCCCAGAGCATCTGCCTTACAGCTCCGGCACTGCAAATAAATGAGTTGCATAAACAAGAGCACGTTTTACATTTTACACTGAGTGTGGGCCTATCACACAGCTCACTGAGGAATACTCACTGGTCTATACACCACCAATGTTCAGAGAGCCTAGAGTTCTGTGAGTATTTGGCCTCACAACCAGAAACAGCACACCAGGGATCTCAATCTTCAGTCCAGGCGGGCTGTGGTGTCAGCAGGTTTCTGGTGATGGACTCTTCTGGGAGTTGTAGTTCACTGTCTGGGTTTTCCCAATATTATTTCAGTTTTTGAGCATGTTTTCTCCTGGCCCAGACAGTTTTTATAGCCTCATGAGGGAAACGTTAGATACTTACAGAAGAATGGAATAAACTGGGCTTCTGCAGGGATATTTGGGGGTGACACTTCCAGTAACTCCAAAGCAGTTTGTTCAGTGATTTCATGTTTCCAGAGGCCATACATAAACATATTAATTTATTAATAAAGGCTCATTCACAACCCAAAACATAAGTATCCAATTTTGTATGCTGTGCCAGGTCTTTTTCCCTGGAGTTCAGTGGTCCCAGGTTGCATGCGTCAGAGGAAACGGTTCCAACCAAAAATAATACTAAATGTAGGTTTCTGAAAAAGAATCAGGCCACATACATCTGCGCAGCCTCTGGAGGCATAACTCTGCTGAATAAACTGCTTTGGAGTTAACTGTACCTCGCTTCACAAACCCTGCTGCTGCAGCCATTACAACGCCGGCACATCAGAAAGCTCCGTAAATATACAAAACATCCTGCATCGCACACAAAAACTGTCCCGGCCAATCAAAAAAGCACACCAAAACTGAGATGCCATCAAACAAGAGAACAAGCCCTTTAAAGGAATTACTTAGGTTTCCTTGTGCTGAAACAACACAACCCAGCAGACGCTGCAGTCCTACAGGACTGGACATAGAGATCCCTGCACACATCCCAGGGAAATGGACTTGAGGGGGAAGTATAAAAAATATAGCCTACAGTTTATAATATGAATATCCTCCGATTAATTCATTTCAACTATAAAACTTTAAAGGTCCAGGAAACAGGATTCAAATTGTGGTTATATTCCACAGAAATGTCTTTTTAATCCTCGCAAAAATGGGCACTTAATATTAACTGTTGGGGTTACTGCAATATTGCAGTGCACCAGAAATGAAACCCATTTCTTGTGAGTATCATCATTTTTTTCGAAAACAAAAAAGCTTATTGGCTTTTCTGCATCCAGAGAGGCCCAATGCTTAGGCATTTCTAGCAGCTTCCCCACACAAGTGGCAAGAGTATCATTTACATGTTACAAGTAAAAAAGATTTCACCGGTCTTAGCATTTTAGTGTCGTACACTGTACCAAGTTAACCCCGCCCCCTGATAACCTGGCGCTTAGCCAAGGGGGAAAGCACGCCAAACTTGGCACAGGCTTTCCTATGTTTTTTTTTTTTTCATTTAAAAATATTTCTGAGTCATTTGTGAAAAGAGAAAAGTATAAAAACAACACATCAGCAAAGAATTCAGATTTCAGTTTCCTGGACCTTTCATACGCACCTCCAGGGTTATGATACGTTCTCGACCCTCAGCTTCAAGACAGGACCAGCAAAGCTTTGGCTAGCGCTACGAGCGTGGGAGCTCCATGTTTAAAATGGAGAGTGAAGTAGGACAGTCTCAGCTGCAGTGCCCACCGCAGCTGCATAGAGGGCGCTCTCTGCTCGAGCGCTCTTTGATCCGCCTCCCGAATGTGATCCTTCCCAGCTCTTAATCCAACAGACCATCCAGTTTCCCACCAGCCCCGTTCGGCCTGCACGTCCTCTAAAAGGCCGTCACTGCCGCTTTCCCAAATTAGCCCCCCCATTGAGGAAAAACAACAACAACAAACTAGTCAAACTGACACCGCAGGCTGCTCATGATGAATTCACTTTTTTTCCCTCCCCTCCCTCCGTTTATTATTTTTGTTCCCCTCGCCGTGGAAAACTAAACAATTGAGGAATGTGTGAGCGCAGCGGAAAGTGTAATCAAAGCCATCTCCGCGCCCTGCAGCTGGGTGAAGGACGGCTCTGATTCCACGTGTGGGCTTCAGGACATGGCCCGCCGGGACCTTCCGCGCAGAGGTGACGCGGCCAGGTGCAGGCCGGACCCCATTTCACGGCCCGGCGTCCCGACTCCCGCCACAAAGGGCTGAGACTACAGACCGGGACGGGTGGGAAAGTCTTTCTCCTCAGAGTTCCCACATCAGAGTTCCCAGAGAGCGGGCTGAGACCGACCCAGACTTTTAGGAAACCGAAAGGAGACGTGAGTGTGAGAGAGGAACAGAATGAGCTGGTCTGAAAGCTCCTCAAGGTGTACAAAAGAGCCAACGCACCACTTGGACCTATTTCAGTAATATGAGGCCGCTTTACCATACTAATGTACCATGCTAATAATAACAAGACACACACACACGCGCACTCACACACTCACACACACACACACACACACGCACTCACACACGCACTCACACACAAACACACACCTTTCAGGCACATCAAGGTGTATTGTTTGTCTTCTGCTGCTAATTATACGCAACATTTAGCCAGCTCCACAAAGCGAGCAGGAGCGTGTGCTGACGGGTTAACCTTTAACCTGGCCGGAGCGGCGCGCGGCGCTGCGAGCTGGAGGGATACTGTAGAGCTTCCTGTCCTTGGACTCAGACCGCATGCGGCTCAGCTGCTGCTTGTGGCAGCGCAGGCTCCAGGGGTTGTGGCTGATCTTCTCCGAGGTCAGGCCGCTGTTCCCGTCCAGCATCTGGAAGGGCACCTCCGAGTGGATCTGCAGGTCCAGCCGCGGGCTCTTCAGCTCCTGCAGGCTGCGGGTCAGAGGAGGCGCTTAGCAACACAGCCTGCCCCAGCCGTGTGACAAAGCTCTCAGGCACTGGCTTAGAAACCCAAAAACACAGCTGTTACTTAAACCCAAACACACGGCCATTACTAAAACCCAAACACACAACCATTACATAAACCCAAACACTCAACCATTACTTAAACCCAAACACACAACCATTACAAAAACCCAAACACACAACCATTACAAAAACCCAAAGGCACGACCATTACTTAAACCCAAACACTCAATCATCACTAACAAACCCAACCACGTGACATACTCTTCTTCACTCGTCCTCCTTCCCTTTCCATATATCATATCTCTTAAGCTCACCCAAAAGCCTACACCCCACTGTTCCCTCATTCCCTCCTTCCTTACAAAGCTGTCTACTCAACACTATTCTGCTACCCCCCCCGCCATCCATACTCGTCACAGCTCCTCGTTCCCTCATACCCTCCTGTTTGTGCACTTCTCCATTCTGTCTCTCAGCTATACAGATAGAGGCCCTTGGGGTGGTTAAGTGCAGGCCAGATGCAATGCTGAATGCTGTAGTTCGTAGGTAAATAGTGAGCGTAGATGTGCTGAATGGCCTGTTCTGGTCATCATGTTACTAACCCCCGGCCAGCCCCCCGCACGCCTTCCCGTCAGCCCACTCGCGCCCTGCCCCATCGCCCCCCGTGCCCCGACACCCCCCGTGCCCCGCCCCCTCGCCCCGCCCCGCTCACTTCTCGCTGCTGTCGCTCTCGTGGGCGGGCCGCTCCTCCTTGTGGTCGCTGCTGGAGCGGTGCAGACTGCGGCGGGAGTGTTTGCGTCGCGGTTGGTCCCTCTCAGGCAGGTCCTCGTGGTCCAGCCCCTCGCTCTCCACGTACGGGTACGCCACCAGGTTAATGTAGCCGTCCATGTCCCCCTCGAAACACACCAGCACCACGCCTGTCAGGACCAACAGAGGGAACAGGCTAAATTAGACACACACACACACCACACAACACAACACAACAGCACCATACCTGGGAGGAGCAACAATGGGAACAGGCTAATTTAGACACATATACTACACAACACACCAGCACCACACCTGTGAGGACCGACAGAGAGAAGAGGGGAGCTTAAAGAGCTTTATTATAAATAACAACTGATAGAGAGCCTCACGTGTAAAATACTTTCTTTATTTAAATGCCACATTTGCACAAAAGCCAGCCATACACAACATGAATCATCCTTCTGCAACGATTTTCTCTCAAATAACAAAGTTGATACCTTTTAAGCACTTAGAGCTAACTGCCTTGGAAAAAACAACAGAAACACATGCCAGCTTTGCAAGATTCATCCGAGGGTAACTGCAAAATGAAAACTCTCATTCAAGGGGAGGAGAGAGTGATTCACAGCAATCCAAAAGCACTGACACAGGAGAAAAAAAACACAAAAAGGCGCACGTGAGATGGGCTGAACGAGTTGGCGGGGGTGAAATGGATCTGGGGTAAGAGGGAGGGAGGGACGGCAGGAGGGACGGAGGGATGGAGGGAGGGAGGCACATTTAATATCCTCAGCCTCCTCACTGCTGATTCGCACACAGCATCCTCCTGGGCCCTCGCTGAGGTCTGTCTGGCCACTGGAGTTAATGAACAGAGATGGTGATGTCATAGAGAAGAGGCCGTGTGTGTGTGTTTGTGTGTGGGGCGTGCGCGTGTGTGTGTGTGTGCATACGTGTTTGTGTGTGGGGTGTGACTGTGGTGTATGGTGTATGGTGCGTGTGCATGGTGTGTGTGTGTGTGTGTTGCATGGCGTGAGTGTTGTGTATGATGTGTGTGTGTGTGTGTGTGTGTGGGGGGGTGTATTGTGTGAGTGTGGTGTATGGTGTATGGTACGTGTGTGTGTGTGTGAGTGTGTTTGAGAATAAAGCGAAGGGCTGTAGCAATGCAGCTAAATGAGGAAGGGCTCAGTTTAATCAGAGTTAGGGACTGGGCTCTCGGCTTGACTTAGCGGCTCTTCTTAAAGACACAGAGCCTGATTTGGCCTGCCCTCTCCTGCACACATTTAACACACAGGCAGTCAGTCAATGGGTAAGGACCAGCGCGGAGCTTTTAAACATCTCCACTGATGTTTAGAATGGGGGTAAGAATAGAGTTCAAGTGTATGAAACATTTAGGAGGAGGATACAGTGGATTATTTAAACTCTGAGGCTAAACAGCAATTAAACAAAAAATAATTCTAGAGGACCCACCGCACAGAACCAAAATTCACAGAAGGACAAACCCAGTGCAGCTCCAGTGTCTCATTGGCTGCAGTGATTCACTCACTCATTCTCTCACTGAAGTAAGGCTGTCATTTGGCAGTTGCCCTTGGCTGAGCCTTGCAGAGCCATGCAGAATGGCAGTTCGCACGGCTGGTTACTCTGCGCGGTGCATGGCGGGCGTGGCCCGTCCAGTCTGACGGCCGGACGGGCGCGGGCCGTACGGCAGGTCTCTGAGGGACGGCATTCTGAGCGTGCCCAGAAGCGCCCTGCCCATGTGCCGCTGACCGTTAGCGGAGTGGTGAACGGGCCCGGAGACCGCGCTCCTTCCCCCTGACCGCCGAAATGAACGCTCGCATTGTCCCACTTCACCACAGCATCAAAAAAAGAGCCCACTAATGTTTGAGGGGGGGGGGGGTGCTTTCATTAGGCTAACGAGAGCATTCACAGACAACAACCTTCAAGGGAGAAAGAAAAAGCAATTTACTTTCAATCCAAGATCATGACTCAACAAATAGCAGGCATGCTCTTATCAAGATGACTTTCACCCACAGAACAGGCATGAAGGTGAGGTCACCAGCTTTCCCCTGAAGGGGTTTGGACTGTAGCCTTGTCTGACAGGGATAGTTAAAACACACACATTCTAAATTCTGCTTAAGAACACACTTAAGGAAAAAATCTGTATTTTTCAGAGAGTAAGCGGTGCCCAGTGAATGCTGATGACCCAAAACTCATGGAGGCTTTGCGTGTTGGTCCTGACTGAGGCAGTGAACTTGTGCGTTGGTCCTGACTGAGGCAGTGAACTTGTGCGTTGGTCGTGACTGAGGCAGTGAACTTGTGCGTTGGTCGTGACTGAGGCAGTGAACTCGTGCGTTGGTCGTGACTGAGGCAGTGAACTCGTGCGTTGGTCGTGACTGAGGCAGTGAACTTGTGCGTTGGTCGTGATAGTCCGGTACCGCGACCCAGCGGCCAGCGCCCCCCCACCCCACCCCCGGTCCTATTAATAACCCATTCTCCATTTTGCGCGTGCCTCCGCCGTTGGCGGGCAGTTCTCCCAGCCTCGTTGTCACGCGTAAACAATGCCGAGCTTGCGGGGGCCGCCCTATTTTTACCAGCTAGCGGGGACCGCGACGGAGGTAGGGGCGCTAATGGACGGAAAAATTTGGACGGGCACAACCCCCCTCTCCGCCCGAAATAGAGCGACCGGGAGACGCTGGCGAAACGCGTTTGTTTACCGCTTCAGAGACACGCAGGGCTTTCTCACGGACGCCGCTCCCTCCCGCCGTGGCTGCCCCGGCGACCTCGACGACCGCGAGCCCCGCCCACTCCCGAGTCGGCACCATGAGAACAGCAAGCGCCGCCCCTATCAGGGGAACAGCGGGGCCGGTAAGATAAGACGGGGATTAAACACAGTCGTGATGTCACCCAACCGTGCAGGGACCTCGGGAGAGAGCGTCGGTTTCAATGGCACTAACCGTAGCGCATCGTCTAGTGATGACGCAACCGTCCTACCGCTGCTTTATTATCCCTGTGTGTGTGTGTGTGTGTGTGAGTGTGTGTGTGAGTGTGTGTGTGTGTGTGAGTATGTGTGAGTGTGTGTGAGTGTGTGTGTGTGTGAGTGTGTGTGTGTGTGTGTGTGTGTGAGTGTGTGTGTGAGAGTGTGTGAGAGAATGTGTGAGTGTGTGTGTGAGTGTGTGTGTGCGTGTGAGTGTGCGTGTGAGTGTGCGTGTGCGTGTGAGTGTGAGTGTGCGTGTGCGAGTGTGTGTGTATGTGTGTGAGTGTGCGTGTACGTGTGCGTGTGCGTGTGCGTGTGAGTGTGTGAGTGTGAGTGTGTGTGTGCGTGTGTGTGTGCGTGTGCGTGTGAGAGTGTGTGTGTGTGTGTGCGTGTGAGTGTGCGTGTGCGTGTGAGTGTGTGAGTGTGTGTGTATGTGTGTGAGTGTGAGTGTGAGTGTGCGTGTGCGTGTACGTGTGCGTGTGCGTGTGAGTGTGTGAGTGTGAGTGTGCGTGTGTGTGTGTGAGTGTGCGTGTGCGTGTGAGTGTGTGAGTGTGTGTGTGTGTGTGCGTGTGAGTGTGCGTGTGAGTGTGTGAGTGTGTGTGTATGTGTGTGAGTGTGAGTGTGAGTGTGCGTGTGCGTGTACGTGTGCGAGTGTGTGTGTGTGTGTGTGAGAGAGAGAGAGTGTGTGTGTGCCGGTCCTGGCTCCGCGCTCGTTTAGCCGTCCTGCGCAGGCAGATAAGGGGCGAGGCTCGGGCCCGTAAATGGAATGGGCTGGGGAGCAGAGCCCGGCCCGCTCCTTAATCACACTCCGCAGGATGTCCCCGTAACAGCACCCAGACCGTTACATCGCGCCTCTCTTCTTAGGCGCTGTGGGGCCGAGCGACTGATTGCACCTGCAGTAAATCACTGCATCCTGAGCAAAATCTGTACTGCACATACAGGCAGTGGTAGTGATTTTGCACAGGGACGCAACTTTCCTGATTTTATTCTCAGACTAATCAAGAAAATACTGATCTTCAGGTCTAACATACTGTACACCTGGGGCCGTCACTATTTATTTGACTTCACTGCTGAACAGTCTCTCCTGCTGTCAGCTGTCAGAGTGCAAAAGCTTTTGATGTGCGTGCTCATGATATAATCAAGCCCTCCGCCTCTGCTTGATACATTTAGAGACTGAAAGCCACCATTTCCACATTAATCAGGAACAATCAGATCCCCGCGTTTCATGCTAAGAGCCGTAATGGCCGGCTTGCTTCCGCACCCTCCTCACCTTTCCATGCCAACGCGCTCCCAACAGATGAAACACAGCGCGCGCAGCGGACGCGAAAATCAGCCCTGCGGCTTTCATTTCCTAATCTCTGTGCTCTGGTTCTCTGCAGCACTGACATCCCACGTCAAAACATCCGTGTGTTATTGCTCCCTGTCTCCTGGGAACGCTTCGCCCCGGTCGCCACGGTAAGAGAAACACTTGAACCAATCAAAATGAAGACGGAGAGCAGGCCGAGCCACTCCAGCACTTGACAAATGGGAGTCTTTCTTTCCCAAAATGCAGTTGGGATGACGATATGCAGCGAGCGTTTGCCTCCAACGCCCCAGTCGGCATGCACTGAGTCACGGTTTGGTATAATAAACGAGGATGTTTATGGCAGCACAACTGCGTGCCAGACCTGGTGCAACTTTCAATTCCATTAATGTTCGACGTACTATAATCTGACTGGGTCATACAAAGCCCTGAGGACCAATCACATGAGCGCACATCACGTCTTTTAAAAAAAAAAAAAAAGGCAGTTTATTTTAATACAGCTTTTGCCTCTCTGCAGTGCATTGAAAGGTAACCTGCAGGGTAATCGCTGTAGTGCGGAGGGTGTTCCAAAGTCACCCTGTAAAGGGAACCATAACGACAAAGATAAATGAGAGACGGTTTGCTAGCGTGCACGCCACGGCGGTTTTATCACAGTGCACAATCAGCACACGCAAACGGCTTCCCACGGCTGCACACAGTGCTCAGCTGTGACTGGGCACAAGCGTTTTATTGCTGGTGAAGCAGTCTACAAACCTCTCCATAGGTCACCCCTATAATACCTACCTTCATTCTAGCGTAGCCACTTATCTGTTATGCGCTCTACCGCTACTGTACAGCAGGCCGGCCAGTGGAGGACGGGCCCCCCCTCCATAGCCGGGTCCCTCCTGAGATTTCTTCCCATCGGGGAGCTTTTTTCACCAGCATTTGAGGGTTTTTCTCCCTACTGGGAGTTTGTTTTTGACCTCATGCTTGCTATTTGGGGGTTCAGGCCTGGTTTCTGCTCTGTAATAGCCCTCAGTGAAGCGCCTTCATGGCGGTTTTGTGTACGAGCAGAGCGGATCTGCCGTGTGGGAGCTGGGGCGGCAGACACACTGACCTTTGTACTCGGGGGAGAACTCCTTCATCTCGGGCGGGAGCGACTCGTAGAAGCGCTGCTCGCGGGCGATCAGGGGCTTGCAGACCGTGTGGTCGTCGTAGCGCATCATGCTGGTGTGCCCGCCCACCTGGTGCACGAAGGGCTCCAGGGGCACGCCGCCCTCCCCGCGGCCCCGGCCGTGGCTGCCCGGCTCCATGGCGGGCGGGAGGCACATGGCGTTGGAGGGCCGCGCGGCGCTGGGGGCATGGGCGCGGGGGCGCAGGCCGGGCGAGCGCGGGGCGCAGGGGGCCGGCTGGGAGCGCACGCTGCCGCCCGGAGGGGGAGGAGCCAGCCCGCCGGCCACACCCACCAGCCAATCAATCCCCACACGCTGGGCGCCCGCGCCGCTCAGAGATCCTGCCTCCTACAGCACGAGAGAGAGAGGGGGAGAGGGAGGGAGTGGGGGGGGGGAGAGGGAGAGGATGGGGAGAGAGAAGGAAATGAGAGAATGTGAGGAGGGAGGGAGGGAGAGAGAGAGGGGAAGGAGAGAGGGAGAGATGGAGAGAGGGAGATGAGGGGATGAGAGAGGGAGAGGGAGAGGAGGGAGGGAGAGAGAACAGCAGAAATTGAATGGTGGTTATATATCTCAGCGTGGCAAACAACACAAGGGACTCTAATAAAATCTGAGAGCGAGAAACAGAACACAGAACACATGCCTTGTGAAGATAGCACCGGGGGCGTATAAACAGCAGGATGTGTACTGACAGGACAGGGTGTGTGTAGACTGCGCAGGGTGTGAGTGTAAACAGTGTAGGGTGTGTGCGGACAGCGCATGGTGTGTGTGTCTGTGTGTGTGTGTGTGTGTGTGGGTGTGTGCGTCTGCAGTCTCTGGCCTGATAAGTACACAGCTCCTCCTGGCAGCAGGTATCAGATTCGGGGTGGGGGGAGGGGTGTATCTCCCGGCTCCCTGCCCAGACACCTCAATTCATTAGCCTGCACCTCTTCAACAGACACAGCCTCTCCATCCATCCCCACTGTCTGGCACCAAAGCACCCTGTCCCCTCCTGTCCCCTCCGGTCCCCTCTTGTCCCCTCTTGTCCCCTCCTGTCCCCTCCGGTCCCCTCTTGTCCCCTCCTGTCCCTTCCTGTCCCTCTGCCCAAAGCCTCCTCTAAGAGGGGAATTCAGCCATCCTACCACACTCTCCGCACAGTTTCAACACAAACCCAAACAGTGAAGCGCCCTGCTGCCCAAACTCTACGCATCTCTGCAGTTAAAAGGTCAATGCCACCTCCCTGGCATAACTGACTGATGGCTCCCAAAGCCAACATGTGGCAGTGTGTGGGAGGGCCCGTCAAGGATGGACACCGACAGACTGATGGGGACAGACAGAGAGAGAGAGAGAGAGAGAGCCACCACTACAATGAGCTACACTCATAATATCCTGAACTCACCACATCCTACAGTGAGCTATCCTCAGCCCAATGAACACATCACACACAGGGGCCAGAGAGCCTCAGACTGCACGCAATCCAAAGGGAATGGGCTGGTGAGCAGGAGTCTGGTGCGCTCCATAATCAAACCCTGCAGGGGGTCACAGGCCCTCAAACCCACAGAGCTGCAAAGACGTCTAAGCCTCTGCCCACCTACACTGAGCCCCAAAGCGCTGAAGCAACATGTAGACAGCGCCCCAAAATCCCCGAGTGAGCTCCACTGCAGGCTGAGCAGGAGCAGCTCCCCCAGCACTCCATGAGGCTGGCTAATGCAAAAACAACAGAGCATCGCATCCAAGAGGCACCTCCAAAGCGCAGAGCCATCTTCTCTGCCCGGCCCTCAGCACGGTGCCAGGACAACGCTCAGGTCGTCACGGCAAGACTTTGAAAAGGATTACAAGCACAGGCAAAAAAAACAATAATAATAATAATTTAGCCAACATAAACTGCGTCCAACTGGCCGCCCACTTGCAGCTCTTACAGCACTCATACCAAAGAGGACGGGGGGCCTGTCCACAAGCGGCTCGGACGCGCACACCTGCGCGTTTAGGGTCTGCTTGATTTGGCTATTTTTTTTAAAATGTGATTTTAAAATGGAGTGAAGTTGGCTAGATGGTCTGAAAGGCCTAAACAGTGCAGAGATAAAGATTCCTCGTTCCCCTCAGGATTTAGTTTGTCAGCGGGCGGTAAACGCTGCCAGTCACCGAGCGGGCGGAGCCCGTGTCACACAGCCGCGCGGCCGGCCCCTCGTCCCAGCGACCGCGGCGGACGTGACGGCACCGCCCCGGCCGCTCGCCAATCACACCGCGCCCTGGCTCGGCACGCGGACCGCCAATCACACCGCGCCCTGGCTCGGCACGCGGACAGCCTCTCAGGGCCGCGGAAGACCGGACGCGGCGCGGGTGGCGTCGGTGTCAGTAGCAGCGTCGTGCAGCCGCAGCCCAGAGCGAAGGTCGTAGCGAAGGCCATAGCGACGGCCGTAGCGACGCACGGCAACGGCGACCGGCCGCACGCTCTGCTAATGAAGCCGCTCTCAAGGTCACTCCTCCCCGAATTTACACTGCTCCATCCAGCCTCACATAATCACACAAACGCATCAGAGCAAACACACACACCAGCACAGGCTCCACACCGCTCACAAACATGCACATACAGCCTACACCACACACATACCAGCACACGCTCCACACCGCTCACAAACATGCACATACAGCCTACACCACACACATACCAGCACACGCTCCACACCGCTCACAAACATGCACATACAGCCTACACCACACACATACCAGCACACGCTCCACACCGCTCACAAACATGCACATACAGCCTACACCACACACATACCAGCACACGCTCCACACCGCTCACAAACATGCACATACAGCCTACACCACACACATACCAGCACACGCTCCACACCACTCACAAACATGCCCATACAGCCTACACCACACACATACCAGCACACGCTCCACACCGCTCACAAACATGCACATACAGCCTACACCACACACATACCAGCACACGCTCCACACCGCTCACAAACATGCACATACAGCCTACACCACACACATACCAGCACACGCTCCACACCGCTCACAAACATGCACATACAGCCTACACCACACACATACCAGCACACGCTCCACACCACTCACAAACATGCACATACAGCCTACACCACACACATACCAGCACACGCTCCACACCGCTCACAAACATGCACATACAGCCTACACCACACACATACCAGCACACGCTCCACACCGCTCACAAACATACACATACAGCCTACACCACACACATACCAGCACACGCTCCACACCGCTCACAAACATGCACATACAGCCTACACCACACACGTACCAGCACACGCTCCACACCGCTCACAAACATGCACATACAGCCTACACCACACACATACCAGCACACGCTCCACACCGCTCACAAACATGCACATACAGCCTACACCACACACACACCAGCACACGCTCCACACCGCTCACAAACATGCACATACAGCCTACACCACACACATACCAGCACACGCTCCACACCACTCACAAACATGCACATACAGCCTACACCACACACATACCAGCACACGCTCCACACCACTCACAAACATGCACATACAGCCTACACCACACACATACCAGCACACGCTCCACACCGCTCACAAACATGCACATACAGCCTACACCACACACATACCAGCACACGCTCCACACCGCTCACAAACATGCACATACAGCCTACACCACACACATACCAGCACACGCTCCACACCGCTCACAAACATGCACATACAGCTTACACCACACACATACCAGCACACGCTCCACACCGCTCACAAACATGCACATACAGCCTACACCACACACATACCAGCACACGCTCCACACCGCTCACAAACATGCACATACAGCCTACACCACACACATACCAGCACACGCTCCACACCGCTCACAAACATGCACATACAGCCTACACCACACACATACCAGCACACGCTCCACACCGCTCACAAACATGCACATACAGCCTACACCACACACATACCAGCACACGCTCCACACCGCTCACAAACATGCACATACAGCCTACACCACACACATACCAGCACACGCTCCACACCCCTCACAAACATGCACATACAGCCTACACCACACACACACCAGCACACGCTCCACACCGCTCACAAACATGCACATACAGCCTACACCACACACATACCAGCACACGCTCCACACCGCTCACAAACATGCACATACAGCCTACACCACACACATACCAGCACACGCCCCACACCGCTCACAAACATGCACATACAGCCTACACCACACACATACCAGCACACGCTCCACACCGCTCACAAACATGCACATACAGCCTACACCACACACATACCAGCACACGCTCCACACCACTCACAAACATGCACATACAGCCTACACCACACACATACCAGCACACGCTCCACACCACTCACAAACATGCACATACAGCCTACACCACACACATACCAGCATATACCACTTATACAAAAGCATATAGACCACTTACTTACATGCTTACACCTAGAACTTATAATGTAATTACATATTGAGTGTAATGCTATTCTCGCTTAGTTACATTTTTACTACTTGGGCACTTAAAAGACTGCGTTTAAAAGAGTGCATTTTGCAGCTTTAACTAAATCAGAGACACACACTAGCATAAAGAAACCTTTATCAAGCTGGTGTGTTTGAAGGGATACGGGACCGAGACTATAGAGTGGAACCTCACAGTTTAATCAAAATTAATCGGCTTCTTATTGAGCAGAGATATTATTAGGCTCTGGATCCAACCCATGATGTCAAAGTCACCCCTGGCTCATACGATGCCGCTTCTTACACACGCGGGACTTCCTTTCGCTCAGCCATGCAGCCAGAGCACATTTTCAGCATAACAGCCCAGAGCATCTGAACAAGCACGAGGCTTCAAACCCGCAACCCCGCTGCCCTCGCTCGGCACTCCGAGCCAGGCCCTTGCGCCATCTGCCAGCGAGTCACATGAGCGAGCCGCGGCGACCACTTCCCCGCCAGCGCGTGGCGATGTCATCACAGCCCCCATTTTACCCCGCCGACTCGCATCACCGTCAAGGCATGCGAGTCACGGCCACTGGAAAGTGACAACTTCTCCTCCGCATTAAAATGAGCATCATGCGAGGGCTCAGGATTAGCACCGGCAACACACTTTAAAAATAATAATAAAGCCAACAGACACCCGTGGCTCCTGCCTTTTGATGTATTTATACCTCAACATCTACATGAACACACAGAGGAATAGCAGTGTAAATAACTGCATGCTGCTGCATGCCAACCACGTCTGATAATAAGATAATAATGAGACTGGCGGACAATGGAAACACACTGCAGATGAGCGCATGTTAGTCACTACCAGGCTTTCACCGACTGAAGCTCAGTCCACATGAGAACTGCTACCGCTAGCAGAAACTACACTGCGCGCATCAAAACTGCCACTGCTAGCAAAGACTACTCTGCACATACAAAAATTGCCACTTGTAGCAAACACTACAATGCAGATATAAAAACTGCCACTGCTAGCTAGAAAGTGCTACCGCTAGCCAAAATGATGCAGCCCAAATTAAAAGGACAGACAAGAAATTAAATGATTTTTATGATTGTTTCCAAAACAAGTGGCGAGTCAACGGGTTAATCCATCTCGTAACTTGTTTTGACACATTCAGTCTCGGAGACCACAGCCACTGCCAGCAGACAAGTTGATCAGTGCACACTGAACTGAACCAAACAACATCTGGAAATAATCTATAACCCTCTCAACAGCTGATAATGGTATTGATCCAAACAGGCCTCAACATGGCTTAGTTGATTTCACAGCCTGCTAGTGCTGGAGGTATCTGTGTAGGCCTAAATGCTGATGTGTTATTGTGGGTGAAAGTTCCATCTCCCTACCGTTGAAGCAAACACATTCCAGCTTGATAAATCATCTGAAAATTCATTTAGGGGCATCACCAAGGACAATGCTGCGGCAATGTGCGTTCTGCACCGGAATGAAGCCCCATAAAAATCCTATTACTGACTGGAACCTCCAGGAGCTGAGAAGCAGTGAGGACAGAAAGAACACAGGACCTGAGTCACTGGTGAGTCTATAGAATCTCGCCTATAATCAGAACTGTTTACCCACAGACAGATGGTTGTTTTGTGATGTCACAACACATTCCATTAATCTTTGCTCCATTTAGAATCCTGCATTACATCTTAAAAAGAGGCCTCCCCAGGGATACATTCAACACCAAAAACAAGTAAATTTCTTACAAAATTTTAACTAGCCATGTTAACATTCAACGAAATAGCTAGCTAACATTTAGGATCAGCCATTACATCTTCTGGTTATAAGCAAGGCTCCAGCTCACTTGCAACGGGCAAAGTTCAGAGTGCAGAAAAATAAAAATCCCACACAACAAAAAAGGCAGTGCAGTTTGTGCTTACTGAGCGCGAGAGCTCGGATTTGAGCTGCTTCAGCACTTCCCAGTCATTGGAATGAGCAGAAGTAGAAAAATGTAGCTAGATTTCAGTCACTTGGCTGCCATTAGTATTCTAATGCAGAACTTATAAATAATTTCCACTCTGCTCCATGCATCATCGCTGTCATTTCTCAGATTGCAGGTGTGCCCACAGGGTGCAATGAGACTGTTAACCTGACACTGTAGTTGCTGTATGACGCTCATGTAAACAGAGGTAAACACTTTATCCACTTCAGAGAAGTCCCTGCATTTCCACTTTCATTGCTTCTCTGTGAACTTGTGGGCCTTTAGCCTTCGGTCCGGATCGGAAACAACAGCCCACAGTGCGTCACCCTGCGAGCTAACGCGTCACAGTCCAGGATCTGAGCACTGCCCTGGGGCCCACAACCAAATCAAGCGCTTCTTCCAGGCGTGTCACCCAGAGGGCCCACGTTGTCTGCGTTTTGGCACAACAGCAGCAGGGCTGCGGGTCCAAGTCCATTTCATTTAGTTAATAGAGGAAATAAAGTGAAATTCATCAGTCACAAGCTGAATAATTCCCAGTGTGCTAATGAGCCCCGCCCCCAGTTCAGTGATTGAGCTGAAATGGAGCCGCCCCCTGCCCTGGGCCGCAGCGTCTCCCTGCCGGAGTGCAGACAGCCGACCCCCCCAGGAGAGCGTGCAGGTGCCCGAGCGCGTTTGGAGGGGGGCGGAGAGGCACTGGGTTGACCCGAGGTGTTGAGAGAAGGGCCTAGAGGGCAGATTTGAGCGAAAGCTAATCTCCCACCCCCCCCCCCCAGCCCCGCCCCACCCCGCCGGGGCACTGCCTCTGTCCAAGCCCACGGTTTCGGTTTCTAGAAAGACGCAGCATGGCAGAGATCAGAAGGGCTGAGGGAAACGGGACACCGTCATTCCCCCCGCCCCCCCCCCCCGGTGACTCTCTCACACCGGCGCGGACACCCGACCCCCCGGGGAGCCAGGCCAAAGTGTCCTGCAGGAGAGCGCTTTCCGAAACCCCGCGTCTCTGTGGCGCGCGTCACAGGACGACGGTATGCGCCCCGCCCCACCTCGCCCCGCCCCGCCCCAGACTGGGACAGCGCTTCTCACCGTGTCACAGATTAGAACAGGAACCAGCCTGGCCCCTGACAGCAGGCCCGAGCCGCCGGGCCCCCAGGGGCCG
Organism: Anguilla anguilla; assembly: GCF_013347855.1. NCBI lineage: Eukaryota > Metazoa > Chordata > Actinopteri > Anguilliformes > Anguillidae > Anguilla > Anguilla anguilla. The sequence continues at coordinate 22,318,672 of NC_049213.1, forward strand.
GCAAACGGAGGAGCCCCTGGTGAGAGGCGACAGGGCCGCATTACACACACCGGCAGTAGAGTCTTTACACCGAAGGCCCGTCTGTTAGCGTCCAGGTCAAAGGCATCCGCGCTACGCCCGGCCGTCTACGGTGCCATGCTCAGCCAGAGCCCCGACCCCAACTCCACCGGGCGCTCCATTACACAGGGCGCAGAGCGCAGAGCGCAGAGCGCAGAGCCCAGAGCCCAGAGCCCAGAGCCCAGAGCCCAGAGCCCAGAGCCCAGAGCCCAGAGCGCAGAGCCCAGAGCCCAGAGCCCAGAGCCCAGAGCCCAGAGCCCAGAGCGCAGGGCCTGCCCTCCTTTTCTGGAGCGCATTCATTTATTCTGATTATGAGAACATGGATTCGCACAGGACAGTGCACTTTTAAAATGGGGGGAGGGGACGTGAATAAAAGCGTGATGCGAGTAGGGTGGGGGGGGGGACCTTTTATGGGACCCCAGATCACCCCCCGTATCACGGATTCTATGAAACGCTCGCTTGAACATAAAAACAGAGAGACAAAGACAAACAAAAGGGGATGAATGGGAAAAAATAAACCTTTTCATTCTCTATATTTTATTTCCCAACCGTGCAGACTGTTTTTCTAATTAGTGACTAATTAAAAGGCCTAATTTTCATGACAATAACCGCATGTGCATATGGGACAATGGGAGCGGAGGGGCTGAACCGTGCTGTACTGAAGGAGACCTGATCTCTCTGCCAGGCCCAATGTGCCCAGCCACATTAGCCCCACTGGCTCCCTGCCACACGCATGCACACACAAACACACACGCACACAGCCCCAACAATGAGGACAGCAATTACAGAGCTGCCCTATCACAGCCCACACACACACACACACACACACACACCCATACCAACAACAAACAGGTCCTGGAATATACTAAATTTATGAATGCATATTATGAATCCTATTTAGCCCATTTAAGTTCATCATCAGGGTGCATGTATCATATCAGTCTGCTACCATAAAGCACAGGGATGAGTCAGTGTGTCATACTGCTCTACCATAAAGCACAGGGATGAGTCAGTGTGTCATACCGCTCTACCATAGAGCACAGGGATGAGTCAGTGTGTCATACCGCTCAACCATAAAGCACAGGGATGAGTAAGTGTGCCATACTGCTCTACCATAAAGCACAGGGATGAGTCAGTGTCATACTGCTCTACCATTAAGCACAGGGATGAGTCAGTGTGTCATACTGCTCTACCATAGAGCACAGGGATGAGTCAGTGTGTCATACTGCTCTACCATAGAGCACAGGGATGAGTCAGTGTGTCATACCGCTCTACCATAGAGCACAGGGATGAGTCAGTGTGTCATACCGCTCAACCATAAAGCACAGGGATGAGTAAGTGTGCCATACTGCTCTACCATAAAGCACAGGGATGAGTCAGTGTCATACTGCTCTACCATTAAGCACAGGGATGAGTCAGTGTGTCATACTGCTCTACCATAGAGCACAGGGATGAGTCAGTGTGTCATACTGCTCTACCATAGAGCACAGGGATGAGTCAGTGTGTCATACTGCTCTACCATAGAGCACAGGGATGAGTCAGTGTGTCATACTGCTCTACCATAGAGCACAGGGATGAGTCAGTGTGTCATACCGCTCAACCATAAAGCACAGGGATGAGTCAGTGTGTCATACTGCTCAACCATAAAGCACAGGGATGAGTCAGTGTGTCATACTGCTCTACCATAAAGCACAGGGATGAGTCAGTGTGTCATACTGCTCAACCATAAAGCACAGGGATGAGTCAGTGTGTCATACTGCTCTACCATAGAGCACAGGGATGAGTCAGTGTGTCATACCGCTCAACCATAAAGCACAGGGATGAGTCAGTGTGTCATACTGCTCAACCATAAAGCACAGGGATGAGTCAGTGTGTCATACTGCTCTACCATAAAGCACAGGGATGAGTCAGTGTGTCATACTGCTCAACCATAAAGCACAGGGATGAGTCAGTGTGTCATACTGCTCTACCATAAAGCACAGGGATGAGTCAGAGTGTCACACTGCTCTACCATTAAGCACAGGGATGAGTCAGAGGGTCATACTGCTCTACCATAAACCACATGGATGAGTCAGAGTGTCACACTGCTCTACCATTAAGCACAGGGATGAGTCAGAGGGTCATACTGCTCTACCATAAACCACAGGGATGAGTCAGAGTGTCACACTGCTCTACCATTAAGCACAGGGATGAGTCAGAGGGTCACACTGCTCTACCATAAAGCACAGGGATGAGTCAGAGGGTCACACTGCTCTACCATTAAGCACAGGGATGAGTCAGCATTTCCCTGGAGGATCTAAATGCGTTTAATCTGGAGGAGCCATCTTGTGAGAAATCTGCTGAGGAGTACTCTCATGTCCGACAATGATGTATGGAAGCTCTCAGCGGTCAGCCCAGTAAGTTCTGCCACACACACACACACACACACACAGCTGGGAGAGCAGGGGCAATGGTATCCCAGGAAAGAGCCCAGTCATCGCTGGGGTGAAGCATTGGGAGGGGTCCAGCTTGCCAGTGAGTACAGAGACTTCATTCTGAGAACACGGGGAGGGCGGACGGACCAGCGGCTTGCTGGGACAGGAGGGGGGTTTCAGGTGTCTCATTCTCACCCCCCGCTGATGGATTAGTGCAAGAGGAGACCCCCTCTGCCCCCGCCCTGCCCCCACCCTGCCCCTCCCTCTGCCCTACTCAGCCAGCGATGTCTTCATCGTGGCTAGCAGGGTACGGATTCCGCAGGGTCCGTCCAGGCGAGGCAGAGAGGGCACCTGACCGCTGGTACCCTCAGAGGGCCCAGGGGTTCTGCTCTGGTGAGGCGCTACGACAGCCGATTCTACCAGACCTCAGACCAGGCTCTACACATCTCCATTAGCTGGATCAGGAGTGTGAGTGCAGTGATGCGCCTGCGCAGATCCACATACACTCTGATCCTCCAGATACATAAGAGTATGGGGGGGGGGGTGGGTGGGAGAAACAGGGAGAAGAGGGAAAAATCTCACAGCGCTTCCCGAGGCACTCGGGCACTGCATGAGTCATCGGCCAACGCAGATCTGCCAGGGGGAGAGGGGTAAACAAGCGCGGGGGGGGGCAGCGCACGGACTCCTCTGTGTTACGCAGCTCGCTGCAGTCACTCAGCCACTCCTAACCCCCACACTCCCCCCACCCCAGCGACAGGAGCAGGGCGAACACTCCGGGCTGAGCTCTGCAAGCTCATCCACACACAGGCTGCACTTCTAACACCAACGACTGCATTATGCTGTACTGTGTGCAACGCAGCATTGAGTGTGTGTGAGTGTGTGTGTGTCTGCGAGCATGCGTACGTGCTTGTATTGCTCTACTGGTGAGAACAACCCTGAATACTGTAACCTTTCAAGCGAGGACAATATGGGAGATAAGGACTTTTTGGCTGCTCCTCTCGCTTTTAATGGTATTTAAAGCCACACAGAGCTATATGCTGTTTTTCTGAGAGGTCCTCATTTATGGTGCAAACCCAGAGAAGTAGGTGCGAGTTGATCTCTTTGCGCTCTGATCCCCACTGAAGCATACATGTGCACTACTGTGTGTGTCTGTGTGTGTATGCAAGTGTGCTATTACATGAGTGTGCTTGTGTGTGGATGAGTGTGTGCATGCGAGTGTGCGTGTACGTGAGAGTGTGCGAGTGTGTGAGTGTACATGTGTCAGTAAAAAGTGGGTCAAGTCTCCCTCCCATTTACTTCAGTGGGAGTTCTGATACTGTTTGCAGGCTTAGCACCTGAGGGGGCTTAGTGAGTATTTTTGTACCCGTTTCTTTTTTAAAAAAGGCATTCAAGTGTTTCCACTCCCATTTCCACTGTCCTTGCCTTTCCTGTCACCATAACAACACAATCAGTGTACTTTCCCTGATTGTTTTAATTACAAAGACCGCTTCCGTTAGCGAGCCGGTCCTCCGGGTTTCCTGCACCGCGGCTAAACAGGACCGCAGGACCGCACATCCAGCCCCTACGCACCCTCTCAAAGCACCATCCCCAGGGCCTGCTGTCATGCCCCTACCCGAAACCTTTACAACCGAGAGCAAGGCATGCTCCTCAGAGCCCACTGCTGCATTCACCCCCCAAATACAGAGCTCGCCCCCAACCACAGCGTTCACCCCCACCCCCCCCCACCTAAAGCATTCATGGCACACACCTTCATCTCCCAGTGCCGACAGGTTTGAAAGCTGTGGCAGACATGCTCTTTGGTACCGTTACACATGCTACACATACACGCTTTGAGCCCAGAGATCCCTGCCACTGCTCCCTCGACCTTGTGCTGCCTGGGTGCTAAGTGGATCCAGTGAGACTGGGGGCAGAAAGAAGGCGAGCCCAAACGCACACCGCGGCGCACCGGAGTCACCGATACGGCAGCCCTCCTGGTGGGAGCCCAGGCCCCGCAAACAGCACTCATTTCTGCTGGCCTTCAGATCTCCTGAGCCACTCCAACGCTGCCATGCATTCGCAAACAAGATCTGAGGAGCTCTAGCACTGACATCATCAGGCAATGACATCATCTGGCTCCATGACACTAGATTGAAGTTGCAGATTAAGGGCTATTTGCAGGCTGAGAGATAAAGAGCCCTCTCAGCTCAGCTAGGCTGGGATTTCCAGGAAAAGACCTCTGTTGGGCTTCCTTACAGATGCACAAACAAGAGCACACAATGTAAACACACACACACACACACACACACATACAAGTGCCCCCCCCGCCCCAAAACACATTTCCAGGTAGCACACAGCAGTGGACATATGCATCTGAACACAATCTCAGAAATTCATGTTTGTGAGACACGAGAACAGTAAAAACAACTCCCTCCCCCAAGACCAGCCGCTACAGCGCAGCCTGTAAAACACGCTGCTGTGCTGTCGAAGCGCAGAGTGAATTTACAAGCGCATGCACATTTTTAACTGTGCATCCCAGATCATTCCATCACGGTTAATTTCATTCATTTGGAGCCCTGCGTCAGGAGGCAGCGTGGCGTTCTGGAAGCTGGGCCGGCCTCCGCAACAGTGAATACACAAAAAAATAAAGGAGTGACCACATCCTGCCGAGCACATCCCATTACTGCTAATGAGGGCGTAATTATGAGCGGTCTGGAAGGGCCCTGAGCACCGAGCCCCAGGGGGAGGGCTCTCCCTACCAGCCGCAGAGCGGGGCTCCGCCCCCAGCCGCTGCCCGACGCAGCTAAAGCATCCGCTAGCGCGTTAGACCTGTAACACACGGACAGGTCACAGAATCGCACCTGGTCCACATTAACTGTGGTAGCCCGACTGGTGAAGAGGTGACACCGTCACACCATCCAGACAAGGACATGCTCGCAGTACTGATATTAAACGATAGTGAGTGTAAAACAGCGCAAGCATGGGTGACTGGACCAATTCGGAGATTCTTTCCACCAATCAAAGCTGAATGCGTGCTGATGTTCACTTTCCCTTTCAAAATGAAGGCAAGAAGCATGGTGCATGCATTTAAAATAAAGCAACATGGCTTCACCAGCCAAAGAAACTAAGTCAAATTAAATTCAAGGCTCTTGCTTGAAAACCCAAGAGAATAACAGGTTCTGTGAGGGAAAGCAAGAGGGTGCCGACTCGGTCTCCTAATGAAAACGAGAGCCAATTAAGTTGAGAGCGAAGCTGCAAAGAGGTTCTCCAGCACGGCACTCCCTGGCCCATCAGGAAGTTAGGACGTGCGATAGGCTCATGCGAGAATGCGGCGGTGATGCAACATGCCGCGAAAACAATAGCCAGCAGCTGCTGATCCCTCGCGCCCTTTACCGTGAACCGCGTCAGAGACACTGTCCTTCAGCAGGCTCGCTCGCCCAACAGCCAATCAGAGAGCCCGCTGTGCCCTGACCCCACCCACCGCCCCGCCTCAACAGCCAGCCAGAGAGTCCGCAGCGCCCTGACCCCACCCACCGCCCCGCCTCAACAGCCAGCCAGAGATCCTGCTGTGCCCTGACCCCACCACCCACGCCACCCCTACAGCCAATCAGAGAGCTTGCTGCGCCCTGACCCCAACTCCCGCTAGCCTTTTTTTTCCCACAGAACCCCGGCTAAAAACAATAGGTCACTGAGGTAACAAACCCAGATGCTCTCTGGGACGTACAGCTGCTGTACGCAAGAGGGAAGAACAGATGAAGAGAGAACAGTGTCCTGCTGCTCAACAGTGCAATGAAGGCCCATCTGGACCAGAGAGAGAACAGAGACGGGGGAAAACGTGTGAAACAGAGAAGACAGAATAAAAGCCAGGATGCAGCCCCCCGCGCTCCTCGGGGCCTGCGGCCGGGTTCCCGGGCACTTACTGTGAAGGCAGGGTCCCGCGGGCAACCTTCCACCTCCGGCCTCTCCATCGGGAAATGGCCGCCGCGCGGGCACACTCGGGCATAGTCCCACGTGCCCCCCTAGCCCCCGATCGGGACGGTCCTCCTCGGAGACCGGGGGAGGGAGCAGATCAAAGCCAGCTCCTGGCCCCCGCGGAAGCGACTCAGAGAGAGGGCAGTTTAAGGGCCCGGGCTGGCGCGAGGGGCGGGGGGGCGGGGACACGCTGGAGCTCTCGGAGGGAGAGAGACAGCTGAGAGCAGGAGAAAAACAAGCCCGGCTGTCGGGCGGACCTTTGTTTTGACAAAATATGCGAGAGGGAGTGGAGAGAGGGAGAGCGAGAAAGGGAGGGAGAGAGAGGGAGGAGAGACAGGGGCAAGGAGAGAGAGAGGTGACCCCTCTAAGCCTCTTTTCTGCTGTCACAGGCCTGTTAGTAAGCAGGGCCGGGTAGATTAGGACTCCACATCTATTCCAGACCTATTCTCTGACTGCCGGCCCCGGGGCATTAATGGGCTAATTTTAGCTGGTGTCCACCTTGGATTTAGGGGGACGCTGTGTGTGTGTGTGCAAATCAAGGGCATAAAAGTGAGCGGGGAAGATAGACCGATCTGCCCAGACCTCATCCGTCTGCACCTGCTCAATTACTCAGAGTCACTCCAATCCTACACCTTTCCACGACAACGAGTGACATGGGGGGGGGGGGGTCAGAAAACCGAACAAACTGCCATTTAACAGCCAGTCACGCGCCCAGGGTACACTCCAACGCCTTTCCCGTAAAACACCACGGAAACCCAGCAGCGATCGATTTGCCGGACGCAAGTGAAATAGAGAATGTAAAGGGTGGAAATTAAGGATGTGTTCATCAAGATGTTCCACTAGAAATTTGGCGCCACTTGGCCTCGTCCCACTGGACGTTAAACCATCCCAAATGACTATCTGTGGTAGGTGTGACTGAAACTGAGCTTGTGAGGTCCTCCCCGCAGGTCTGGCCCTATCCAGATTCTGCCCTGGCCCTCAATAGGGACAGAATATTTCTGCACAGAGTCTGCAATCAGTTGAGGTACAGTACAGGACTTGAGGTGGAGCATCATGGGAACACTGAACATGAGGAAAGTCTACACTCTGTTCTGCGGAGTACAGATAGAAACCCGCACTTGTTATGCAAGCAGCTCTTCAAACCATAAACCCTTTAAATAATGCAGGCAATACAAGTACATTGAGCAACACGTTCCTCGTGGGGAGGGGGGTGGGGGGCAGGAGTGGGTGGTCGTTCTTGTCATTATGGAGATGTCCAGGTGTTTTTTTCTGTCACATTCAGAAATTCGCAGCACAGTGGTGCCACAGTGACAGCTCCACTGAGCTAGTCATGGAATGTACCGTATGTACTTGTCCTTTTTTTTGGTGATACCTGCTCTTGGTTTTGATGTTTAAATTTAGCTTGCTTTGTGTGTGTGCCAATCTTAGTTTGTTTGTGGCAGGGACATGTTCATGCAAATTCATGTCCATTTTCACTTCTTTTAATTAGAAGTTTTCTTCCCACTGCATGGACGGTGGTGAAGGTAATGCAGTAATTGGCATGACCACAGTATAATTGTAGCTGGAGGTGCAGGCGTGTTGGGTTTAGGGAAAAAAAGGCAAAACCACGAGATTGCTTTCTGTTACTTTTCAATCCTAGCAGCGAAAATTGTGCCTGCGCTCAACAATAAAATAACGCTTGCATTTACAGTAGCACACCGCTCAGCATTTTCAACCTCAAAACAGATGCCAGAAACAAATCAACAGCTATAACTGTAGGCTATATTGCACCTGGAACCACAAAGTGAACTGTCAACTTATCAGGCTATAATGGGGCACTTAAAATCTCAAGTTGAAAAGCACAGAATTATACTTTTATTGTTCAACATTCTTCATTACGCAAAGCAGGCACTCTATCACCACTTAGGACTTGACCAAGGTCCTTGCAACACTAAAAGGACTTTGCTGTTGCGCTAATGTAAATCATTTGAAGAATACTGGCTGTGTGGAATATAGATAGCGTGAGTATGGTCTTTACACCCTGATGCTGCTGTATTCACTTTGCCTCATTGGTAGACTCCACCTCCTCCTTTAAGTTCAAAGCAATGTGGTGACACAACCAACTGCAGGCAAAGAAAGAAATTAACAACAGAAATAGCTATACAAGACTGAGCTACAGCATAAACGACAATGGAAAGAAAATACAGGATGGCGATGTTGATACTAAATCCAGTGATAAATTACATCATTTTATTCAACCATTTTCCATTTCCAGTGACATTTTTGGAATGATTGACAGCTCTTTGCTAGATTTTAGGAAAGCTATGAGTTAAACCTCAGAAACTCCTTTAAATTCCAAACTGAAGTGAAGACAAGAGTCCTGAAAGGGAAGCTAGACAGGTCTATTTTATCGGAAGGCCAAGTCTTTTTTCTTTTTCATTATTTCATGCATTCATGACTGACTTGTCTATCCCGGAATAGGCTATTCCCACTTTCTATTTGGCTTTTAATAAATCCTCAAAGTGTGGGAAATCTTAAACAGCAAAAGTGCCATCTTTATAGCACCACAGAAAAAATGTATGATTGGGAACCAAAATTGAACTTGAAAAATTGTGCAATTTATCAAAAGACTGCTCTTCAGTCCTGAGTTCTTCAGTTACTTCAACTAGGCCTACTTCTTCAGGGGCAGCAGATCACATTAAAAATCATGCAAAGAGGCCAAACATTTTTCGTATTTGACAAAGTAACAATGCGATTTCAGCCCACGCCATCAATGTGATTACACATCTTGGTAGAAATTCATTTCAGAAAAAACATTTTATTAACCATTCCCTGAATGTGACAAATGTTTAAAATAGCCGTTTTCCTCCACACAACACATAGGATGACTTAGAGCAGCTCACTGGGACACAGGCTAATCCCTTAGCACAGCAAACAGCACTTCCTTGATGAATGCCTCATCCACAGTGCAGAAAAAGCCTGCTCATCTAGCTCACTCTGCTGCTCTGAGCTTTCCCGTGACATGTGCATCGTAAAACAGCATTGCAAACACCCATCAATCACAGAGCCAAAAGATGTTCTCCACAGACAGTGTGTTCCACGTGCCAGTATTTCCAACTAGTTCAGTTAAAATGAGCTTAGAAGCTGCATATTTACGCAGCTCCTCAGCGGCAGTACGGTGGATCTCTGTATCAGCTGTATCAGCTACTGTAGCTTCCATAGGCATTGAGTTTTACACTGCAGGCAAAATGTCTTTGACACACACACTCACTTGCACACGCACGCACACCCACACACGCACGCACGTACCCTTCATAAATATCAATCTCTGGTATTTGACCCCTTATTCTGTCAAAACAATGTCCCAAAGTCAGAGCAGAGATCACATGAGTTTCATGTCTAAAGTACCTTTTTTTTATGGTGTTCTAAAACTGTACAATGAAATAAATGTTTTATAATAAGCACCCTGTCGAGGAGCCAACTGGGCATGCCACACTAAGGACAGCACTGGGGCAGCCCAGAAAGCCTTTTTCAGGGTTTAGTGCTACCTTTGCAGCTCAGACCTGCTCACAGTTCAAGATGCTAAATAGGCCTTCTCGTCTGACCTGCATGTTAGACCTACTGTGCATATAATCAGCATCAGAATTAAGAATGAAAAGTCATATGTGGCCATAATCTTATATGCATGACACATTCATAAATAAAGCAGTGATATAATAGTCATATATGCACCAGATCATCAGCCTTATGGAAGTCCTTCATGGTTAAAACCAACTTATTCTTAATCCTGATTATGGGCCGTATCTTGATGCAATACATTCCTTGGACACAGGCAAGGGGGGCAAAACTTCACAACTACAAGCCATAGGAAATACAAAACAATTATATCCTCAAAACAATTATATGTTAAAAAACGTTTTTTAAAAACATCTATTTCTATCAATATCTTGAACAAACTTCTTGGTCATTGGTAAAATTTCTTTCTGCAATTTAGGTCAGTAACTGTTCTCAGGAATCTGGAGGAGTGTTCTCATTTGACCAGGGTCAAAGGAGTTAAACAGCTTCAGATAGGGATCTGACGCGGGCCTGAATAAAAACAGAGGAGAGGAGCCTGCAGTCCAGCCTGGGGAGAACGCCAGCCTTATCTCGCTCTGGCGAGACGTCCTGCAGGAAGAGATAGCCAAACAGAGCGCTAATGATGGACGTTCGTGTCTGAAGGAGCCCCACGCTGCTATGGCTCTGAGCCGTGTGTGTGTCTGCAGGGCAGAGCTCTGAGCCGTGTGTGTCTGCAGGGCAGAGCTCTGAGCCGTGTGTGTCTGCAGGGCAGAGCTCTGAGCCGTGTGTGTGTCTGCAGGGCAGAGCTCTGAGCCGTGTGTGTGTCTGCAGGGCAGAGCTCTGAGCCGTGTGTGTGTCTGCAGGGCAGAGCTCTGAGCCGCGTGTGTCTGCAGGGCAGAGCTCCGAGCCGTGTGTGTGTCTGCAGGGCAGAGCTCTGAGCCGTGTGTGTGTCTGCAGGGCAGAGCTCTGAGCCGTGTGTGTCTGCAGGGCAGAGCTCTGAGCCGTGTGTGTCTGCAGGGCAGAGCTCTGAGCCGTGTGTGTGTCTGCAGGGCAGAGCTCTGAGCCGTGCGTGTGTCTGCAGGGCAGAGCTCTGAGCCGTGTGTGTGTCTGCAGGGCAGAGCTCTGAGCCGTGCGTGTGTCTGCAGGGCAGAGCTCTGAGCCGCGTGTGTCTGCAGGGCACGGCGCATTTCGCAGCGCGTTACAGTCTGCGCTGAAGGACTGCGGTGACCTTGAGGAAACCAAACTGCAGCGGCCCCCGAGGGCTGTGCTGCTCAGTCACCCTCCACAGCATCACAGGAAGTCAGCACAGCCCACACCGTTCCTGCAGCCACCGGCGCGCTACGAAAGCTACTGCTCGCAGGAAGCAGTCTAACTGATCGAGTTCACAGATAACAAAATAATAATATTCACCATAACTTTGACTGGCCATGAAGCAATTTAAAATCCTTATCACTTCCCCAAAGTGTCGTCAATAAAACAGATTATCCATTAAAAAATTCACTAGAATTTTGACACGGCGATGAAAGTCGTTTAAGATCCGAATCGCTTCCCCAAAGTGTCCGTCGATGAAGAAGCGCAGCTGAATACTTGAGGGGAAAAGGCTGGAACAGCACAGCTGCAGCAAACGGGTTCCCTCATATGAACATAATTACCTGTGTGAATGTTTCGGGCAGGGAGGGCATCTAATAGAATCTGCATCATGATGAAAGCCAGTGTAAAATATTCTTCATGAGACTGGCACAGTTTCCAGAGCATTGTCCAGATCCTTCATTCTGTCTATAAACTGTTCAGAAAGACTCGGTGTTATTATGGGGTATTTCATTGTTCAGAAATGAAATAATTGATAGAGTAATCAATAAAATAATCGAAAACTGCAGCCTTACGGGAAACGATCGAAACGACAAGAAAAAAAATGGATCAATCGTCGGGAAAAATGGTTCACATTAAGAAAAAGAGTCAAAGCGCCACAGCTGAGACTTGAGCTCAGAGCCCCGGAGTGAGGCTCACGCTCTGCTCTGAGGGATTCCAATCAAAGGCGTGTCCCAAAAAGCCTGAGCGCTCCTGTGACCCCCTTTCCCATGAATCACCCAGTCTGTGACCCCTGGGACAGGCAGACAGGCCGGATGCAGGTAACCCAACAGCAGGGCCGGGTCTCACCCTGCACACCGACACGCGGCAACCCCGCTCACGGGGCGGGGACCTCGCCGTCCCTGCGGCCTCCTGCACGTCCCGCCCGCCCTCCGCCCGCTTCGCCGAACGCCGGCGTGCCCCGCCACCGCGAATGCCAAAGCCTGCCAGGCACTGCTGGCAGCGGATGCTGGCCCAGGGGCGGCCGCCGCCCGCTCCAGAACACAGCCGCCGCGGAGGAGCTCGCGGTCCCGCGGGGAGAGATTGAGGACAATTACTTTAACCGGCTAACCCTGCCCTGCAGCCGGGAACCAGGAGAATGATGTCAGATTTAATTTGGCCTTTCTCTAAACACACCTTTCCTTAACAGGCTCAACACAAAGAGCTCTTCAGAATAACTTGACCAAACACCACTTGGAATAACACGCTGGGCAGAGACAGAAAAGGCAGATTAGAGCTGGTGGCTTGGGGTGAGCTGGACGGGGTTCGAATGCTTAGACAGTAACGTAATAAAGTACACGCTGCCACTGCTCCTGGCCTTGTTCCTGACACAGGAAGGAAGGAGGAGGATTAGGAAGGTATTCAAACAACAGAGAAAAACCTTCCCTGTCCAAGGTCTTATTCTGGCTTAAGGCAGTGTCCTGCACAGAACAGCCTCATATTTAGACTCGAGGAAGAGCCACTGGCCGTACAGGTGTGCGAGCATGTGTGTGAGTGAGTGTGTGTGTGCGAGCGTGTGTGCTCATGTGTTTGAATGTGCAAGCATGTGAGAGCAAACTTGTGTGTGTGTGCTCGTGTGTGTGTCAGCCTGGGAGGGGTACAAAACAAAGTTCAAGCATTGGTCAACACATTAAAACTGCCAGAACAGCAGCATGGGTGCACACATTCCCACAAATACAAGCTTTACAGCTGCAAATTCTCCACCGTTGCTGAGCTCGTAGTTTTATTCTTTGTTTATGCTTTCCATTTCAGCCCTTTCCTAAGACAAAAAATGGGGGGTGAGGCTTTGAGGGGAAAATACTGTAAAAAAACATGGAAAAACAGGTAGCTTTGCGCTAAATCTTAACCGAGAACCCAAAAACAACATAATAAAAACCACTGAGGCTTTTCAGGACACTGAACCACACGTGGATATAGAGGGCTTTAGGGAGGCACTGCCTTCTCCATTTGACCTGGACTCTGTTCTGCAGTCACTGGGCCGGTCACCCACGAGGGAGGTAGGGTGAGGGTGGGGGGGCAGAGGAAGGGGATCCATCCTGGGGCAGGGCCACATCCAACAGGTGACCTGAGGGGAATCGACACACTGTCTACCTATGAGGAGGGGGTGATGGGAAACGGGTTTAACGATCCTAATAGGAGCGAGGGGACGGGAATGCTGTGGGTATTAGTCAGCCTGCTGGGGCACGTGAGTGTGGGGCGACGGGCAGCCAGCTCTCTGGACATAATACTGAGGGGGGGGGGGGGGGGGGGGGCGAGACCCCTCAGAACAAGCTCAGGTTTGGGCTGGGCTAACAACACCGAATTATCGCTTATAAAAGGACTAGCATTCGATGCTAAAGGTGCTCAGAATAACACACTTTGAAGAAACTATGTCTAAATATTTCATAGATATTTTAGGTTCACACTTGGGATTAAGGGGTTTTTTTATACTTTCAATGTAATGTCAAAAAAACACAAGCATGTTGTCCTCTTAAGTCTCCTGCCTCCTATCTTACCATGTGTGCATGCGTGCATGTGTGTGCGTGTGCACAAGTGCGTGCGTGTATGTGTGCGCGCACGTCACTCCGCACAGCACACGAGAACATGCACAGGAGATGAGCACACAGCAGCCCAACATGTGCACTGCCACACATTACCTTTAAAGGACATGCAGCTGACCCAATCATCCCACGTCTGCCTCAACTCAGCGCGTGTCACACGGAATTCCACACACAGAACGGCTCAAAAAGACCATCATACGCACAGACAGGACCAGTGTGTGCGCGTGTGTGTGTGTGTGTGTGTGTGTGTGGGTGAAGCCCTTCCTCTCCAAGGTTTAAATAGCGCCCTTTCATTTCGGCAGGCTCGATTTGACTGCATTCAGCATTACGGTTCACACCACTCACATTCTAGGCACTAAATCAAAATCTAATGTTAGAAAACACTGGCTGCTACTATAGTAAACCACCACACTAACCATTACCATTCAGTGGGCTGGGGGAAAATAAACATATAAAGTAGCTAATCTTTAAAAGCGGACTTAGTCTACAGTGCACGGTTTCGAGTGCTGGAAGACGAACCACAATCCAAGTCATTACGGCACAAATTGCTTTGTTGACACACAATTTTAAAAATGCAGAGCCTGAGGAGCCAGCTTTATTGTTTGCGTCTATTAAAGAAACAAAATAACTCTGCATATTTGATCAACAGCCTGAGCGCACTTTTGATGAAAACAGCATGATGCACATTGGGCAGGATTTGGAAGATTATTCTGATGCCACCAGCCTATGTGCCCTGTGTGCAATACATGGTATCAATGGGTGACCTGATCACAGACAACAAGCAACCACTGACTGCCCCGCCACACTGAAACTCCCAAAGACTGAGTAGGAAACTGAAGAGCCACCTTACAGGCCAAAAACATACATTTCTGAGAACACTGCTATTTCACAGACCAAACAAAGGTAAGATTAGAAACTGTGTGTGGGGAGCAGAGATGCTGAAGGCAATGCTCACAGTTAAAATCTTAGGTCTAGGATCTTGGGTTTAGAACTACACAAGTCCTGTACCCAAATTAAAGGCCAGGCTGCAAAAATATTGGCAAAGTCAGTTTCTTAGTCTGCATCGATTCCAAATGAGGCAGATCCAAGAAAAGCTTTGGTCAATAACATAAAGGTGTAAGGGGAGACCAAAGGCCTCCAAGTCAGTGCTTCTAATGTCTCACTCTGTGATAGCAGTGAAGCGCACAAGCTGGGGCTGTAGAGCCAACTGCCCTTCTTAGACCACCACCCACACAGGTTAGGAAAATCCTGAAACTTGACCCAGTAAGAAACAGACAGTCGCTCTGCTAAACTCTAAAACATAATGTAAACGTACAACTAACTGGAGCGGATTTTTAAATATGAAATTTTCTATTTAATTCCCTTCCTTTTTAATGGACACAATTAAAAATGTTCATGCCTATATAGCCATGTGAATGCTTTATACTAAATTTACGCTACGATGTAAATTGCTGTGTTCACCTATAACTCAAAATTAAGCACCAGCTGTAACAGCCCACTTCTTATTTGCTTTATGAACTGGAATGCCTGGTCTTCTTCAACATTATGGCTGCTTTTCACAATAGTAGCAATAACATGTGCAATTGCATGTGCCATGTGTTGCCAGGTAACATACTGGAAACCAGAAAGAACACTGCGTGATTACAAAGATGGTAGTTTTCTCATTTAAAAAAAGCTGTTTCCTGAAGAACCGTAGAACAAAAAAAGACCAAGATTGGATTCCCTTTTTTTGTGTTTTTTTCCCCCTTGAGCAACCTTTACAAAAATCCCCAGCACTCACACAATTCCATTAGGATGGGTTATGTTTGTGCTGAAAAAACAAGCAAAACTTTTTCCGCAGAACCACTAATCTCCTTTAGTTCAACAGGACCAGATAACCTATGCCTGAGAATAGACACACAAACAAACAAATCCACTACAACTCTTGATAATAAAGCAGTCTTCCTGAGTGTGTTATCCCTGCAGGCTACCACACCATTCCTGTACAAAACCACTGCCTTTGACCACGTTTAACATAGGTGTATGCATATATGATTATATCAACAATTAGAATAACACCTCATTGATATAACACAAAACACTTTAGTGCAAGGTTTGTATGACAAGCCTGCTATTTGTATAATTATGACATATTAAACCATAAATCGGTCATTACCATGATGTCACGTACACGCCATGAAGGACAAACGTAACAGTATCAAAACCAAGGTAAAATATCGCTGCTGTAAAATTGTCATTTTACTTCATTTGTAAGTGAAAAACTGTTGATTATTTCAAAAAATCTCTGCGAAGAGCATACATTTGGACGAAGTGGATGTGTTCTCCCTGGCGTTTACTAAAAACAGCATTTATATTTAGCTGTCATTTGTGATAAATGTTACGAACGACAGAGTACTCTTATGTAAAAACGAACGGATAGTCGTGCAGCTAGACTAGCGGACTTAATGCCAAGAATGTCAAATGATGTTACTGTTGCCAATGGCATCGGTAAATAATTGCAGCTCCATCTCTGCATTGTCCCTCCCCGTGACATTCGACAAACAGTGGCTTATTCTGCAAAGGTCACCCCAAATATTTAATGACGTTTTTTCCCATGAAAACACTAGTCACAGCTAGCTGCTGAAATATGCCTAGCTAGACAGTGGCAGTAAATACTTCCTATCCAGTGACAAGAAGATATGCTTGCTAACGTTAACTGATCACCAGTCACAACACTGCACTCTTCGGACCGTACCCTTGGTTTAAAAATCAGGGTTCTTACCCTTACACATCCGGTCAGTACAGAATCTAACTAGCGAACCTGCTAACTGTCATGCTACGCAGCTAATCTCTGTGCGGTCAGTGACAGCTAGCCAAGTTACCAAAGCGCTGCATCTGCAACTGACTGCATCACCTACGTAGTTAACTAGCTAACGTTAGCTCACAGTAGAAGCTGGCTCCGGATTTATAACGTTAGCTGGACTAACGTTGTGTGCGTAACAGAAAGGGCGACGTGGACATTAAATCATGAGAGGCAATACATTTCTCTAGCGATATACCATCATTTCAGCTAGCTAACAGGTTATGAGGAGTAAATTAAGGTTGACCTAACTTGGCTAACGTTAGATTCATCCATACTTATAATTAAGTCATTGCGTTAAGGCAGGGAGAGTCTTCTCACTATATAACGATAGACTAGGACAGAGTGAGCCTTCTCGCTATGTAACGTTACTGACAGTTGTGCTACGCTTACTGCATGGGCAGCAAAGTTGCTAGGAAGCTAGTTGCATATTATTGGTAACATTAGTGAATGAAGACGTTACTACTAGTTAGCAACGAAGTTGGTTTAATTATGAGCAAATACTTCACCAGCGAGCGATTTAGTTGACCTTTGCAGCTTGCCATCTTGAAATGAACTGAATGTTAGTTAGGCTAGCTAGACGAAAGCCAAGTTAAGAATAACGTTATCTAGACTAGTCTAGTGCCACGGTATCTTACTAATTAGTAAGCTATCTGGCAATAATATCAGCTGGTATATATATATATGTAGCAGCGTACGTTGACACAATGAACTGATATCAGACATAAACAGTTAACGTTTTAGCTAGCTAAAACGACAAAATTAGTACATTGGTCCTAGACTATTGCCAGCTCGCCGACAGCAAGGGCAAATGTCATCACTTACCGGTTTATCAATCTTGGCCTTGGGTCTTCAGTTGAACAGTTGAACCCGAAGGGGGGCGAATAGAGGGACTAGCTTATTTACTGGGGTATCAAAGAACACTGAAGTCCAAACAAACCATACAGCTAGTGCTAGCTAAAGTCCTGTGCTGCGAATTCGATTCGCTGGCACTATGTTGCTGTTGTTAGTGCCTAACCACGCTTAACTTACCTCTACACTCAATGAAGTTTAAAAGCATAGCATATGGCTATCTAGTTGATGATAACATCTTTGGAACCCAACCACAATTACTCCAAGCATGCACATGTTAGCAAGTTAATTAGAAATTAATATGCAGACAGTCCACTCCCGCAAGTCAAATCAGCTAGCACGCTATGTGAATTTAGCCACCATCTAGCTCGCACTCGCTAACATTAGCTTATGGAACGGAGTCCAGCTCAGTCTGGATTGTATCTAGCGTTAGATAAGTGAGCTTGAAAAATGTAACGAAATTAAAATCTGTCAACCGCTCTTATAACTTTCTAATGCAGTTAGCAAGCCTGCTGTATTTTGTAATATAAACTGAACCGTCAAACCCGCGTTTCAATCCGCTAGCTCACTAGCTAGTAGGAGCTGAGCTGGCTAGCTGATAAGCAAGCTAAAAAGTACCGTTAGCCAGTTAGCTAAACAGTAATATTAGCAACATTAGCTTTCTTAATGGTTAGCAAGTGTTACCTAATTCTAGGTTACTATAGAATAAAGCTGGTTAGCTATGTTTAGGGAGTACCTAGCTAGCTAACTGGAGTCGTCGCCCTTCACAAGCGTTATCCTGGTCGAGTCCTGCTTGCGATTGTGACACGCGCTGAAGGAGGGGGCTATTTCTTGTTTTTGATGTTTTCTCTCCGTGCTCAATAGCTTCAGTTAGTCAGCGACACGAGTGTTCGAGTTGTCCCCTGCCCCGGGTCCTTAATCCCACCATGTTCAGATGTTGCTTATTTACCGTTAACTTATTATTTGTCTCGGTAGTTAAACAAAATCATAACTATCAGCTTTTTAGGTTGTGGGAAAGGGAGGAGAGCATCTGGTATATTTTTTTACCCGTGCTTTGGTGCCATTATTGCCAAAGATAAATCAGGGAAATTTCCCTTCAGTATTAATATGGCGACGCACTGTAAGAGCCGAAATTCATTCCCATGTTGCGGACTGTGAACCATATTCATTCAACAACAAATCTCACACATGAATTGGTCCTCACATACGAATTAAATACACCTGCGTTTGCTATCCTAAGAGTGCTCACCGCTTATCAGGGCGTTGAGAAAGATGGTATACGAACCATCAATTTACCAACCTGGTCGAGATAATGTTAGTCGATAAGATAAAACAATTTCTTCATCTCGTGACCTTCGGTGGTTTGTATTGGCACAAACCCAAATATATTTTTTTAATATAAATCAACGAGAAAAGCAATATTAATTTAAGTAGGCAACTTAACAGTGATTGTACTTCATGTTAATTTTATTCACCCTAAATGTAATGTTCTGAGTTCATAAATGTGAATGTGCTAATGAATCTTCGCAGGTACAGCGGTAGTTGAATGTTCAATACATCTTGTCATGACGCAGTGAACCTTGTAGCTAACATTCGTGTAGTCTTGTGGTGAATTGTTGTGGATCATTATGTTCCCAACTGAACGACAAATTAAATCACAGACCAACACTGTGGATGTAGCAACAGTGAATAACTGTAGATAAATATTTGATAGGTGCAGATGCAACGTGGAAAGGCTGTACAGTTTAATTTCTCAAGGGTAGACATATCACGTTTTTCTTCTAATTGTATGGTGGCCGTTGCGTCTGTGCATGGAGAAAGAAATCTGCCCGTTACAGTAGATGCCTCATCTCATCCTATATTCAGCCAATTAAAATACAGCGGTATCAGTGAAAAGGACCTATTAAAATTAGACTTTAATGCGGTTCCTGAGTATCTACAGGGATTAGCATGTATTGCTTTAATTGAGACCGCAGTCCAACTTTTGCTATTTTTTTGTTTCAGTTCCAATTGTATATATTAATGGCTGCATTCAAATAAAAATGAGGTTATCTAATAATACGGCAGTAATGTAAATGTTCAACGTCTCGTGCTCATAAAATAACTGTTTTAAAGAAGCATATTCAGACCGAATAAATTTTTGTTAGCAGTGTAAGCTGTCATAAATTCACTCACTCAACAAGCAAAGGCGACTTCAAATTTATTATTATTATTATTTTTTTTCGCTGTAAACGCAAACTTTCCCCACCCCATTTGCTGACCCATGTGTGAATAAGACGTATGATTGGTAGCTTCACGGGCGACAGCAAGGTAATGTGCCAATCGACGAGAATCTTCTTGGTAGTGACCAGCAACGGACATACACAATAACGATTTCAGGAAGTGATGTCGCCGTAATGCACGCCAGACGGTTTAGGAATATTACTGGATGTAAAATGCAGGTATTTTTAGCGGTTTGAAGGAATAAAGAGAATTATTTCCAAGTATATACTTAGCTATATTAGCTCCTACTAGCTAAATGACAGCGGAGTGCAATCATGAATCTTGGGTAAGTGGCGTTTAAAGCTGATTTTATCTTGCTCCAACGATTTTTTTTCGTGTTTTGTTGCGATATCTGATCTGGGTAGCTATCTTAGCTATCTATCGTGGGATTATGGTAAGATAAATGATAATCAGACAAGTGGTTTTATAGCAAGCTGGCTAGCCATGTTTGTTGACTAGCTAGCTCCTAGTAAATACTGGCGAACGCGATTGTGTATTGCTGTAACCAGGTATGCTAGATAGGTTTGATAATGCTCCTGAATTGCAGACTCTGTTGTTTTCGTGGCTGTAAATGCGCTGTTTCATTTGATCGATGTATCACATCAGATACACAAAGCTAACCTCGTCTACTGGATTAGCTAAATTACATCGCTCTTCCGGAGCTTTTAACATTCTGCTTTATGATGGGCTTCCCAACACTCGTATATCCCTTTCATGATTTAAAGCACAACGCCACCAACCGTGCTAGCAGCCATACCAGGTTCTCTGGCATGGTGTTCTGTCCTCGAGGGTGTCAAACTGCAGACCTGCACGGCTGTGGAATTTTGTGTTTTCCTTTTAATCAACAACAGACATTGAAAGCAAGATGCACTCGTTAACCAACCAGTGACTTAAAGTAATGACCCTGGGCTAAGACAAGATGGAAAAACGCTACCAGAGCCAGCCAAAATATTAGCACTGGAAGTGATGCTGTTCAGACAGTAGGGGGCACTCTTCCCTCTGGGTTAAATAAATACAATGCATTGGTGAGGGCAAGGTGTTGGACAGAGGTGGACAATAAGGGGTGTATCTGTTTGTTTTTCATGATAGCTCCTGGTCTTAATAAAATGATCAGGTTTTATTTAAAGAGCACATTTCACAGAAATTTGCAACACAATGTGCTGAACTTAGCCCCAACATTTATGCCATCTGTTATTTTTGCTACATTCTTGACAAGCACATGAATGATAGCCGAAGGCTGTTCTTGTGTCCCTACATGAAACCACAACTGAACCAGTGCTGGTGTATATAGCCAATTAGCTCATTTAACCAGGGTAATTGATGGAAACAAAAACCTGCATACATACGGGCCCTCCAGGACCAGAATTGCCCATCCCTGATGTTGTAAGTCCCTTATTCTGAGATGCTGAACTGATATCCTTATGGTGATAGTTTAAGGTAAAGAGGCATCTACCGAATTGCCAACCTAGTCCCTGCCTTTAAGTTAATTATCCATGAATTCTTTGCATTTCTATCTCTAAGGACCAATTGAATCTATATATGTTTTTTAAGTTACTTTAACATGGTGCAAATATTCCAGTCAGGTCATATGCTAATTAGCATTAACTCATTCACGAACTAAGTTCTTGGGATATATACGTAATTATTTTATAAATTGGTTATATGCCTTTAGGCAGGCTCAGTACACTGTGCTACGCATTCCATTAACAAGAAGCTGTCTTATAATACTGTGCTGCAGAGCAGTGTTACCACTACATCTGCCTAGTAAGATGTGGTCAGGAGAACTCCTAGTGGGACCTCAGCAGGAAGTTTGGCCATTTTGTTGATGTGGTAAAGTTGTGGCCTGTAGTTGGAGACCAGAGTTTGTTCCCATCCACACTCTTTGCCTCCTCAAAGTCTCACCTAAATTAAAGGAGTTTCTTACATTATTTGTGGCAATATACATTCCAGACCTTTTTCCTCCTCTGTTATGCTTACATTACATTCGCAGACAGATATGTTTTGCTTTATGGGTACCATTAGGACATCACAGAATCAAACACTGCTCAAATGGAGCTATTATATTATGTCTCTTGTCTTGTGAGCACTTCATTAAAGGGGTAAACTCTAGATGGCCATTGTGTGTATTTTCTGAGGCAGTGTGTGATGCCATGGCCATTTTTTCTTCTTCAGGGATGGTCTCACATTCCAACTTGAGGATGGGAAGCCAAAGCTGATTTTGTCCACCAATGGTTGGTGACAGTCCTTCCATTGCTCTGTTTAACCAAAATTGTTGTGAGTTTTTTTGGTGATAAATTTACCAAAAACCAATGAATGTGAAAATGTAATTTATTTCTGTTATGTCCATGAGTTTGAAGTGTAGTCATTCAAAAAGTGGATTTTCTTTCAATTGCAGGTGTACAGTCAAAGAGTTCAAAGAAGGTATGATTACTAGTTTTATCAATATTTCCATTTGTGAGAATCATGTAGTTAACATATATAAAATAACATTTTTATGTACGATATAACATGTTGTATATTAATATCCAGGACCTTTAAGAAGGGCTACCTAAAGCATAAAATAATTCCTTAGAGTTTTTGTGAACCAATTTGTGAAGAAATAATTTTCTGTGAAAAAAGAAAAGAAAAAAAAGACTTTGGTGAGAAAACTATAAAGTTGATCATTTTTGTCCTTGTTTTGGGAGTAGACTGTGACTAGAACCAGGCCTCAAAATGTACTTAAGTCAAAGCAAGGTTCTGAAGAGCCAATGGCGGATCAGCCCCAGAGAACCCGGGAAAAGCTGGAAGATTCAAGGACAAGGGTCGTCATGGAGACCACAGCTGTCGCACACAAGGAGCAGGCTGGTCCGAAAGCTCCGGGGAAGACTGCGTCGAAGGCCAACCCCGGTGCCAATGGCAACAGCAAGGCATGTGTGCCGGTCAGAGCTCCAGCCAGAGCGCAATCTGCTAAGAAGACTGGGGCAAACAAGCAGGCGCCCAGCAGGGGTCCCTCAAAGGTCACAGCGGACGCCCTGAAGGAGAGTTTGGTGTGCCTGACGCAGGACCAGCTGCAGCAGATCCTCAGCACCATCAGCCAGGCCTCAGGCAGCAGCCCACAGGACCAGGGCACCTGCAGCCAGCCCAAACCAGGTGAGCTGCCCTCTAGGCTCAAAGCAAACACCCCCTGCGCCAACTGGCGGGAATCCATACAGTAATGTGACTCTTGTGCAAAACAGGCCACCTCTTATGCAAACGTTTGTTTCTCTTATGCCAAAAGCACCGGCGGATGACTCAAAAGAGGAGAGCCTCGTCAGTGAGGCAGTCACACTGCCTTTAAAAGCACCTCACTCTGCGCGTAGTGACAGGAGCGGGAGAACTCAGGACGAGAGGTGGGGCCCTGTTTAGAAAGCCTCTGTGCCCGTTTATAAAGATGCCATCATCTGGACAAAGCGAAGCCATGCCCAGGCGCTCTCAATGTTAACCCCTGTTCTCCATTCCTGTTGGCTAGGGTGATTGCGAATGGGATACCAGCCGGTCTCTTCAGCACCCTGGGAGAGAGAGAGAGGGAGAAGGAAGCTCTGGAGGCAAAGAGGGCGCAGTGGAAGAAGGAGCTAGGTACCTGTGCGAGGAAACGCAGTCAGAGAAGATGCACACTCAGCATTTTTAGTTAAAATGAGGCTAAAGAACACAAACGTAACTGCATATTGCCTACTGCATACTGCATGTTTCATATTGTCAGTGAAATGGTGCTGTGTACACACACACGGATAGGGTCCATGCTGTGCGGCCATAGGCTCATTTTTGCAGACACCCCCACTTATGGGAACGCACACAGAGCTTGATTAACAAAGCCCGTGTTCACTTTGCAAGTTGATAACCACCTTTGTGGTACCAGTTAAGCTTGATTAGGTTGTTAGGTTTTGTCAAGCCAGCTGACGCAAAGAACCCTGGGTATGTTTAGCTTCCTTCGTAATATACCCCCCAGGTGTGGCATAGAAAGTATAGTGCAGGCAAGTTAGCCAAACTAAAAGAAGAAGCACATGAGCTGTATAACCTTGGCTCCACAGAAGTGTTCAGTACCTTCAAGTGAAAGACAGGTGGAGGTCCTTCTGGGGGAATGTGCAACACATCTTGAGAAGCACACCCAACGTTTCCTGCACACACAGCAGAAACACAGTCTGTCACTCTCACAGCATTATAAAAGAATAAATAAATAATATATTTCTTTTACTTTTGTCTTGATCTCTGGATGCCAAAGCATGTTTTATGAATTCTTTCAGGTGTTCTTTTTCTTGTTGCTCACAAATTAATTCTCTGTGTGGCTGTGTTCCATATTTATCACTGGCATTTTGCAAATATGCTGTTCTTTAATTGACAGCATTATTTATTTATTGGAAAGGTAATTCATAATGGAGTTTTAGGATTAGAGCTGGGGGGGGGGGGGTAAATGGTGATAAATGATAAATGGTGACTTTTTTCTTGTCTCTGCGGCCCAGATGAACAGATGGCTGACAGATTACAGCAGAAGAAGACTGCAGCGTCATCTCTGGATTATAATCCCTGGGCTCGACCTGCTGCTGGGGATCCCTCCAAGCCCAGCTCAGAGGGTGCAGTGGAAAGGGTAGGCCAGATTCGGGTCCGTAGCCGTGTTCCAGGCAGCGCGTGTGTGTTTGTGGGGGCGCTGGTGACCGTGTGGATGTGCGCAGGGGGAAGAGGAGAGGCTGGGCAGGGCGGTCTCGGGCCTGGAGGAGAGGACGCGCTCCACAGCACAGAGCTACAGCAGCCAGCAGGACCTGCCCGCTGCCATACGCTCCGCCTTCATCCTGGGGGTACCGCTCATGTGTTATTACAGAGCACACACACATACACACGCACATACACACAGACACACTCTCTCACACACACACACACACACTCAAAACACACACACACACACTTAAAACACACACATAGCCTCGCACACACTCAAACACTTACACATATACACGCACAGACACACACACACACTTCAGTCTACTCATTCACACACATTGAGGTGACATTTTTGTTTTTTTGGCCATAAGCAACGGCAAAAAAAACACAGTAATTTTACTCCTCAGTGTCAAGGATGAGTCAATAATTATGGATAAATCAATGTGTCAGTAACTATGTGTGTGGAGGCTGCAGGAGCAGCCTCAGTAACTGTGTGTGTGTGTGTGTGCTGGCTCCAGGAGGCCTCTCCAGTGGAGCAGACTTCCAGTGCACACAAGCAGGAGCAGCAGAGGCGCTGGCTGCAGGACCTGGAGCAGCAGAGGGAGGAGAACAAGCTCCGCCGGCAGCAGGAGAAACGGGAGCTCAGCCAGGTACCGTCAGAGCGCCAGCTCCCACCGGCCTGTGCGCGCGCACGTACACGTGCACTCTGACTACATACACACACACACCCTCTCACATGCACATACACGTATGAGGTATACACACAAACGTGCGCACGTACACGTGCACTCTGGCTACATACACACACCCTCTCACATGCACATACACGTATGAGGTATACACACAAACGTGCACACATACTCACTCTCTCACACAAAGAGATATACTCGCATGCACACACACACCCACACAGACTGGCTGACTGGTGAGTCCTGACCCTCTCCACCAGGCAGAGGACCATGAGCGCTGGGCCATGCATTTCGACTCCCTCCAGATGAGGGCGCCCTCCCAGCCGGCCCAGGGGCCAGAGCGAGGGGAGCGCGACACTCCGGCCCGCTCTGCCACCCAGCAGCTGTCCCCATCGGGCGCCCTCTCCGTGACCTCGGAGGAAACGAGCCCTCTGGGAGGAGACAGCCTGGGCAGGCTGAGCGTGGACACCACCAGAGGGATCGCCCCCAGGGCCAGGTCAGCTCCCCAGCAGGACCATGCTGCACACACCCAGCGGCAGTGCCGCATCTCAGCAGGGCTTAACGCTGGAATCTTCCCTCTCCAGCTACCTCCGCACCATGACGTCTCTCCTGGACCCAGCCCAGATCGAGGACAGGGAGAGGAAGCGGCTCAAACAGCTGGAGCACCAGGTATGAACTGCCCTTCATAAGGGCTACCCAGCTTCATAAGGGATACCCAGCTTCATGAGGGCTAACCAGGGGACCAATGAAATGAGCACAGGCCAAGCCCCAGGTCTTAGTGCTAGATACCGCCTTCTTCGGGTCACCACTGCATCATCAACTCACCAAGCTACTGACCAGATAGCCGCAGGTTCCCTGGTTACCATTGGGGTCACCACTGCACCACTCATGCTCCTAAATCATTTAGTTTAGGGTGGACATTCTGTGCGAATTTGGATGAAAATTCACTTAACGTCGTAAATTTGTCTTCCACAAAAAGCTACTTATAAAAGGGTATTTGAAATTTGGGTCATAAATACCCTTCAAGAAACTTGCCACTTCACCTATACAGTACTTATAAGATTCTAAATTTCTAAATTATGATAACAATGTTATTTTTATGTATAGTGATTATTAAATTAGCAAATTATAAACATTGTTTTAAAACAACTTAAGAATTGGTGATTTTTTAATGAGAGAATAAACGGATGAAATCCTACAGCTGGGTAATTTACTGATGCAGCTCAGGTTATGTACCTTACTCTAGAAAATGCCCCACAATCTGCAACCTGTGGAGTTACAAGCCCAGTTCTCCTGACCCACACTGCTCATTACCTGTGACTCTCCTCATGGCAGCACGCTATCGAGGTCCAGGTGGAGGAGAGGAGGCGGCAGCGGGAGAGGGAGGAGGCGCTGAGGAGGGCAGAGGAGCAGGAGGAGGAGCAGAGGCTGGCCCGAGAGAGGGAGACACTGCAGGAGCAGTACCAGCTGGACGCCCTGCGCGTGAGGCAGAAGCAGGCGAGATGAACGTGCTGCTACAGACATGACTGGACATCCTGCACATTTACAGACACACAGCACCCTGCACATTTACCGACACCTGGCACCCTGCACATTTAATGACACGTGGCACCACGCATGTTTACAGACACCTGGCACCCTGCACATTTAATGACACGTGGCACCACGCATGTTTACAGACACCTGGCACCCTGCACATTTAATGACACGTGGCACCACGCATGTTTACAGACACCTGGCACCCTGCACATTTACAGACACTCCACACCCTGCACATTTACAGACACCCAGCACGCTGCACATAAAAAGCACCCTGCACATTTACAGACACCCCACACCCTGCACATTTACAGACAAACAGCACCCTGCACAGGCAACTCATCTCTCCAACGGGGCCCGTTCAGGAGCTGCACTCGCGGAAGACGGAGGAGCTGTACCTGAGCGTCCAGAGGGCCCAGCAGGAGGCGGCAAAGGACAAGCAGGAGCAGAGGATCCGCAAACTGGCCAGGAGAGGCCACGACGTCTCCAAGCTGCTGCACTGCATGGAGGAGGAGCCTCCCACGCCGTCGGGTGGGTGGAGAGCAGAGCACCGGCCTCCCATAATGCACCTCTTCCTGAATTGGACTGAAGTCCAGTCTTTTTCTCCAGGGCTTGACAGCAGAGGCACGAGCAGCCTGGCGTTGGGCAGGGTGGACGTGGACGTGTTGGCGGCGGCTTCGTCAGCCAATGAGAGTGGGGATCTCGGCACACTCTCTTCCAGAAGAGATGCCGCGGTGCAGACCGGTACTTACGAGTCACCATTGCAGTTCTGAACTGCTTTATAGGCCTTCATTCTGAAATGGTTTCTGTTTGAGCAGTACAACAGTACTGTCTCTACTACAGATAGAGCATTTAGAAGACGCTCTAATCCAGGGCGACTAAAGTACATCAAAGTGTAAGCAAGGAACAGAGCTGGGTCCAGTCACCAGTATCAGTAGCGTTTACGTAAACTTACAGTAGCAAGTCAGGTGCCACGCAGGTATATGAGGGAGACGTGCTTTAAGAAGCAGATTGGTCTGAGGGCATAGCGCAAGATAAGCATTGAGAGTTCAGCGTTAGTTGCAGTGTAAGTGGACGTGCTTTCAGCTTGCAGCAGAACAGTCCTGACTGTACTGGGAGCCCAGAGCAGAGAACAAGTGTAACAGAGGAGGAGCTCTTTAGGGAAGGGAAGGTAAGTGTCTCTGTGTGTCCTGGCACAGACGTTGGCAAACCGAGCCTGGGCATCGCCATGGGAACCGTGGCAGCGGCAGGGAGGAGCGAGACGCCGGACGTCCCGGCCGAGTACAGGCCCCCGGGCAGCGGGAGGAGGCACAGGCGGGAGGGGCCGGTTTTGGGGAAGGAGAACGTGAACGTGCGGGTGGTGGAGGACGGCGGCCAGGGGGCGGGAGGCGACCCGTACGAGGCCTTCGCCCGGCGGCCCAAGCAGGCCCAGAGGCCGGGGAAGAGGCCGGAGTGGAACACGCACCGGCCCGGCAAGGCCTTCGTCCCCGCCTCCGACCGCTACCCGTCCGGCCTGCGCAGGGACCGGCAGGACAGCCGGCTGCGCAGGCAGATGGAGCTCCTGACGCTGGTCGAGAGGAACGCCCCCTACAGGCCGGGCCCCAAGGAGCCACGCCCACCTCGCAAGCCCCTCCCACACAGACAGGTGAGACCAAAGAGCATGAGGACTGGCCGTTCAGCTGGATACCTCTGGGAGGATGTGTGTGTGAGAGAGAGAGAGACCTGGGTCAAATGCATATTTGAAATGCTTGGTTCCTATCGCTGTTCCACCTCCAAATATTTGGGAGGCACAAAAAAATATTTTCTGCCTCCCAAATATTTTACTGTATTTACATTTCTGTTGAACCCTAGCGGGGTGAAATACGTATCTGTAATGCTTTCTCTCACGCTGGTGCGCATTTCTGTGTTCTTGTGTGAACAGCTGAAAATGACGTAAGTCAATACTGATGTTTTCCATTCCCTTTGTCAGGAAGAACACATTTCGAAAAGCCCTCCCCACTCAGGAGCTACCCATATGGAAAACCGGTTAGTCCCTCACAAATCCTACAGACCAGCCATAACCGCAATACACAAGCATGTAACAACCCCTCAGCTCTGTGCATAAATATCAGCATCAGCCTGGAGCTCAAACTCCAGTGCTGGAGGTCTGCAGTTCTCTGTATTTCAGTCAGAAGCCAGTTTAGAGCTTGGAAATCAACTGTGTTGGCTCTCTAAGCTGGTGAAATTCAGAGTCTGGCGAGTGTTAAGTGTAAAGCTGCCCTTTACACCCCTCACCACCAGGGGGTGCTCTCCTCCAGTCCCAGCGATTAAGCACAGGCTTCAGCAGCAGCCCCAGCTGCCCGTCAGGCCTTCCTCACAAGGGCCCGCGGAAGCCGAAGAGCGCCCCCCGTCCTCGCCCTTCGTCCCGTACGTAAGGACAGACGAGGTGTACCAGCTGGACCCCTTGGCGCCGCTCTCCAGACCCCCAACGCAGGGGTCACAACAGCCAGCTCAACCAGGTAACGTCACACTCAGGGATTCCAGCGCCCATAATCCCCTCCGAACCTTCAGTTTCAAAGGGCAACGAGAATAGGAGGATTGCCTGCCCATCCTAACCATCTATTTTTATACATTTAATATTTAATGCAAGCCACTTAAAAAAAATAAAAATAAATAATACAGAGCTATTTTTAGCGAATTGAAGAGAGTGCCAAAGCTAATCTCACCTTGCAGAAGTCCAACCTCATGCTGTCATACCCAGCCTTATTCTCTCAGCACATTGTGTATTTCATGAATAAAGCCTGAACAATAGCATCGTAGCAGACAGGGCCCTTGCCTGCCCTGACGGTTGATTGGCGCAGAGGGTAAAGGCGAGCAGCGCACAGCTGGCTGTGGGAGGCGGAGCCTGTCTGCATGCGCGTGTGCTGACGTTGCTCTGCGCTCTGCTCAGGTGCTGACCTCGGGCGGCCCACTCCCCCTCCCTCCGAGCGCGACCCCCTCCTGCACCCGGAGCTGCTGAAGAACAAGGAGAGGCAGCAGGCCATCCTGCGGGGCCTGTCCGAGCTGCGGCAGGTAGGCCCCTGGAGCGCCACGCCCGTGTGCGCTGAACGAGAAACCTCGCTCGCATACTCCATCTGAAATACTCTGACCCTTCAGACCACAAACACCCCTACAGTTGACTTACCATTTTAAAAGAAACCTCTATCTTCACCTGTTTACAACAAAATTCCTAGTCCTAGTCCTAGTTTTGATCGGTAGCTCATTTTGTACAAATTTTTTAAAATATTCCAAATCTATTTTTGACCCAGGCCTGTTAAATACAATTTTTATGTTTTGTTGACATACATTTTTATATGCTTTTAAATATATAACGATCAGAACACTAGATATTGGCCCTCTTGTAAGCATTGTTAATGGAAATATTCCAAGAATTAGTGTGAAATGACATTTAGGCTCCTCCAAGTATTAAGGGAATGTAGAGACAGGCCTGTCTGCCTAGAGATCAGAGTTTCTCCCAGTGTGATGCTGCGTAGCTTCCATCTTGACCGAGCTTACACTGGTGTGGAGCAGACTGCACTTCAGCCCAAACTACAGCTGTCCACAATCTACATGCTAACTGGTTAGCATTTCACTACTGATTACAATCAACACAACGACACTAACAATTACTGTACACTTTGGGCAGTGTTACACAAACTAAAATGAAAATTCTAGAAAACCGGCAAACCAGTCCTGACACAGCCCTTCTTCCTTTTGCTAAGGTCTACCTCACAAGCATATCTGTTCCATTTTCAATCTCAAAACTGGCACAAATGTTAAATCATTACAACCAGCCACATAAAATATGAACATGCAGGTGACTGTATTTGACTGTTTGGCTGTAGGCTTACTGCATTAGTAAATTTAGTTGTTTTTCCCCCTAAACTGACCATAACAGATGGACAGAACATCCGTTTTGGAAGCAAAGGCATGCTATTTAAGTGTACAATTATGTAATTTTTCTTTTATGTATTGTAAAGGGCACCATTTCCTCTGGGAGTTCTGACATCAATAATTTATTAAATGTACAAAAAGGCAGTTCTTCAAAGGATTTATCATTAGCGCACCCTGCTGGGCAATTTAGGCATCAACCCCAAGTCAACGTTTTTTCTTTCTTCCGTTAAAATATTCCAGAATTACAGCTGAACATAAGCCATCAATACGAGACATAGGAAAAGCTATTTATAACGACTGCAGTCAATTATTTTCATCCTTTTATCCTTGTAATTTGTAATATTTGTTCTGCTTTTATAGTTGCGCTATCAGAACATATTGTCAGTACAACTAGCAGGCTAGTGTTCAGGAACTTTTAAGTGTTTTATATTCATGCGATTGGCAAGTAGTGGATGGGTGCTGTCAACTTTCACCAGACATGATGTATAGTTTATTCGTGGGTGTAAAATTAATTGAAGATCAAAGCCAAAATAATTCAGTTGAGCAAGCTCCCAGTTAGCATGTTTGGCTTTGGCGGTTAATTGAATGGATGGGAGTGCGTGTTTGATCTGACATTAGATTGTTGTGCAAATTGACTTTCAGGGCCTGTTGCAGAAGCAGAGGGAACTCGAGACGGGACTGAACCCGTTGCTGCTGGGACAGGAGGGCAGCCCTTCACCCCATTACCAGCACATGTGAACAGCAGCAGGACATGCTGTGACACGTCCACACATCGGTGCCAAACCGCAGCGTTCGTTACATGGCTAGATCACTGCTGGTCTGGCAGTAACTGTACAGACCAGCAGTCAGCCCTGATCCAGGCACCAGCACTATATTCACTGAATGAACGGCACTTTACTGCGGCTGGCCAACATATTTCAACTTGGGATAGCACTGACAACAGAGAACTTTGCACAGTTGTGACTTCTGTATGGGACAAGTGAAAAGCAGTGTTTAAGCTTGTGTGTGTGTGCGCGCATGCTTGTGCTTCTGTGAGTGTGTGTGCATGTGTGTGTGTAAAAATGCGTTTCGAATAATCCTTCAGTGTGAAATCTCATCATTGAATGTCCACAGGATGTAATTTACTTGAAGTCCAAGACTTGAAACCAGCTGAACTACTGAACATGACCATCTGAACCACTATAATCTTGTTTGTGGTACATGGATAATGAAGGAAATCATTTTTAACAGTTTAATTTTGTTTAAATAAAATCAGGTTGTGAAAATGAGCAGTGTCCATCTACCAGTCCTTTGAGTTCAGAAGTAGAATGGAGTGATGTCACACCCACAAAGAAATAAAGGAAAACCTTAAGTACTGAACATGAGATGACTTACTAAAAACAACGCCAGCTTTTCCTATCAAGATTAAGGAACAAAGAGTTCCTGAAATGTTATACAAAATACAGAAGTGTCCTACAAACAGGAGCACAACCAGTGTCCTGTCCATAGCAAACATACCTTTAATGTGGGGATCCCTTCTAGTGTCACTAAGACGTGTTTGCGATGCGATCTCTTCCTTCTCCACACTGTTTTGAGCAGAGGTATTTCAGCACACGTTCTACAAGTAAAAATGTGTTTAGAGTACAAATCAATAGCAGCAACCTAAGTGAAACAAACACCGCTGAATTAAAAAGGTTTGTGTTTCAAAGCTGTTGGTAATTCTTTTATTCTTCCCTTCACATGTTGAACCCCCTCACTGGAAATGCACGTTCACTCATAATCACATTTCAGACTAGACTGGACTGCATTCCATCCATCCCATGTCCTCAAGTTCGACTTAGATTTAGTGTTTTTTTCCCCCTCGATGAACAATTTCATGAGGTAACATTTGTGACTACTGAACTCAAAATGTTGCAGATAAAAAAAAACGTTCATGCTTTTCATGTTATATTTCCATTTTTGTGACTCTCAAGTCGTATTTGATGACTAGTTTAAACTAAAGGAATCAGATGTGGATTCAATTTATCCAGATCTGCAGTTATTGGACATGAAGAAATCCAAATGGTCAGCTGCATGTGCTATGTAAACAGGGCGTGTTACTTCATTTATTTTGCAGTCAAATTTGAGGACACCTTCAACTGACAGAATCCAGGCCGGTCTGCCCTTACATGAACTGGAGCGTCCAACAGAAAACCCAGAGGTTTGATACAGGCATGTTTTAATAGAAAGTTCCAACAATTTTGAACAACCTAGTATTTTTTATTTTTTTTTTAAAAAGGGAAAAAAATAAAATTAAAAACCAGCAGCCGACAACATCACCTGGTTGAGCCGTGTGAGGATGAAGAGATGACACATTGTGCACACCCCCACCCCCCAGAGACTGGGAGGAAAAACATAAAACAAATACATAACAACAGAATCGTTTGAAGGCAATAAAACAATCTTGGCAATTACAAATTTAGTGGTCTGAACAAGATTTTTGAAACATGAGGAGCATCCACCAGACAATAGGACACTGGGCTGGCCTGTATCTTTTCATTTTTTCCTCTTCTCTCTCTCTCTCTCTCTCTCTGGTAGAAAACAAGGGATCCTGTGAGTCATTTCTTTTTTCCCCATTTAAAGCGCTCTGAAGATTTAACTATGTACATTCAATGCTGGCTCACCAGCCATTATAGCCATCTCTGTGAGTGCCGTAGCCGTCCCCCGGGGACCAATGCTCCTCCCCCCAGGAGAGGTAGGTGTCCTGTGTGAAGTCTGTGTAGTAGCCGCCGGGGTGGCCCCGCCCCCTGCCCTGAGGGAAGCCCCGAATGCAGGGCCCCCCCCTCAGCTCCCTGCAGCCCCTGGGTCTGGACCTGCCGGGAGGGAGTCCCCTGTAACCCACGGCCCCGTTCCCCCACGAGCAGTCAAAAGGGACGGGACCCGGTCCGCCCCCCCGCCCCCTGCCGTTCACGCTGCCCACCCCGTGGGGGAAGGGCAGCAGGCCTGAGCCGTGAGCGCCCCCTCTGGCCGGGGCCGGGGCCGGCGTGGGGGCGGCTGCCTTCTCCGCGACCTTGCTGGGCACGGGGGTGAGGCTGCCCTGGCTGCCCTGGCTGCTGGGCGTGCTGCCGCCCGCCTGGTTGGCTGTTCTGGCGGGCCCCTGCGCGCTGAAGCCGGCCGAGCTGGGCGTGGCCCCTCCCTGGCTGTTGGGAGTCCCTGAGGCGCTGTTCCCCCGCGGGGCGTCCAGCGCGGGACCCAGTGCCCCGTCGTCCTGGCTGGTGGGCGTGCCGCAGGCGCTGCTGACCCCGCCCACGTGGCCCCAGCCGTGCTGCGCCCCGCCCGCCCCGCTGGTCGCCGTGGCGACCAGGCCCTGGGGGCCGAGGGCGGTGCTCCCGGGGGCGTGGCTCGTCCTGTCCTGGGAGGGGGCCGGGCCGGCGGCCGAACGCACGTCGTCCTGCCCCGGGCCGAGGGCCGGCTCCTGGGTCACGCTGCAGGGGGAGCTGGGATACGGCGGGGGGCCCGCGTACCTGCCGGCGCCCTGGTAGGACGTGGGCAGCAGCGACGGGCACAGGAAGCTCTGGTGGGGGTTGACGTTGAAGGCCCCCGGCGACGACCCGCCCACCTCGTACTCCGGGGGCTGCCCCTGGCCGGAGGCCTTGAACTGCGAGATGGCCGACTTGAGCGCCGCGAAGTCCAGCGGCTTCGGCCCCTCCCCGGAGCACGCCTGCAGGAAGGACAGGTGCTCCTGCTCGGGGAGGGGTGGCCGAAACTCCTGGATCTGGGGCAGGGGGGGCTGTTGGGCCACGCCCTCCGCGCCCACTTCCTGACTCTGGGCGCTGGGCTCCTCGATCACGGGGGCGTCATCCTCAGAGTCCAGAGACATGTCCTCCTCCTCCACACACTCGTCCTTCAGCACTGAGGGGGACCAGAGCAGAGCTGCATGAGCAGTGAGCATTTCCTCTGCTTAAGACTGCATGCAGCACAGAAAAAGTCATTAGATAATGAAATGACACCAAAACGGCTCAAAAGAAAGCAGCAATAAGCTTGTGGAAATGCGTTTCCTTCAGCGTTCTGTGATCCCATCAAGCAGGCTCACTAGGACTGGGTGTTTTCAAAAATGTGGATTGATTAAATTAGCCAAGGGTGAATGTTAATGAATGGCAAAATGATGTAGGATAGGCTTTGGCTAGTTTTGCACTCATTTTAGAAAACATTCCACATTTCTGAAGTTACAACACACCCCATCCTTGCTGTGGATGTTAATATAAAAAATTCTGAAACTGCATTTCTCAAATACAAAGTGCTTGCAGAGCTGAGCGATGCACTCAAACTTGGACTGAACTGACCTGCAGGGGGAGTCTGAGGAGAGTGATTGTCAGAGGCAGGTGGCTCTTCTGCGTTGTCATGGAAACCAATGAGGCTGTGGAAGCTGTTCATGACATCATCGATGCTTGCAATCACAATGCCATTGCTGGAGTAGTGTGGGAACATCTCAAACCGCCGTTCTGCCAATCAAACGCATCACAATTACCTTCCACAATGCAAGCTGGCTGCCAATCAAACAATTACCATACACTGTACAGGCCGGCTGCCAATCAGAAATTACACTGACTGTTGCTCTGTGTTTTTGTGTGTAATTCTCTGTGGTATATTACTGTAGATGTATTAACACGTGTGAATTGCATACAATTATAAAAAGAAACATCCATTTTCACTAATGTTCAGAACAAAATATAATGCATGTAACTACTTGTTTTTCATAAGATTGTGTATTTTGCAATGTAATGTACACATGCAAATACAAATTGCCAATACCTGCACTTGAAATTTTGCCCATTGCTAGACCCAGGTCTCGTGTGTACCATGCAAATGAGTAGCTGCCTGTGAGGAAGAGTATGTGGTGGTGCTGTGTGTGTGTGTAGTTACCTGTGAGGAAGAGTATGTGGCGGTGCTGGGTGTGTGTGTAGTTACCTGTGAGGAAGAGGATGTGGCAGTGCTGGATGTGTGTGTGTGTGTGTGTGTGTAGTTACCTGTGAGGAAGAGTATGTGGCGGTGCTGGGTGTGTGTGTAGTTACCTGTGAGGAAGAGGATGTGGCGGTGCTGGGTGTGTGTGTAGTTACCTGTGAGGAAGAGGATGTGGCGGTGCTGGGTGTGTGTGTAGTTACCTGTGAGGAAGAGGATGTGGCGGTGCTGGGTGTGTGTGTAGTTACCTGTGAGGAAGAGGATGTGGCAGTGCTGGGTGTGTGTGTGGTTACCTGTGAGGAAGAGTATGTGGCAGTGCTGGGTGTGTGTGTAGTTACCTGTGAGGAAGAGTATGTGGTGGTGCTGGGTGTGTGTGTAGTTACCTGTGAGGAAGAGGATGTGGCGGTGCTGGGTGTGTGTGTAGTTACCTGTGAGGAAGAGGATGTGGCGGTGCTGGGTGTGTGTGTAGTTACCTGTGAGGAAGAGGATGTGGCGGTGCTGGGTGTGCTGAGCCTGCAGGCGGATCAGGCAGTCCAGATCGGGGGCGTGGCGGGAGGGAGCGTCACACTCGTGGTACGGCAGGAACTCCACCAGGTGCTTCTTCTGATAGGTGGTGAGGAGGGTCAAGAGGCTCAGAGCATCGCTGTTCAACCTGAGACACACGCACGCACACACACACACAAAACCAAAAAAACTGTAAACCATCTCCCCAAAGCACAATCTTTTCTAAATAATCTGCCCCACACGTCCCTCCAAATCCGACACGTCCCCAGGACATGAACGTGTGGCTGCTGCAGGCGGAATGAGGGCGCCCGGCAGACCGCAGGGGGTCACTGGGGAGGGACGGGAAACCGAAATCCCTCCCTCCCCAGGCGACGCTACAGCCAATTAAGCACCGCCCGGTGGACCTGCAGGCTACTGCTGCCATCGACACAGAACAGACACAGCGCCAGAAAACACCCACTTAATGCAGCACGAGTTCAGACAAATAGACTTTACAACAACCGGTTGTTATAGGGACTGGATCTTTGCATGAGTCAGGCAGAATCCAGCCCCCAGCTCAGTAGTGTGTGTTCACAGTGCAGCACGCTGACCTGCCCAGCTCCTTCAGCTTCTTCTGGGTCTTACAGTGCACCTTCCACTGCCACAGGTTCTCCGGGCTGCTCTGCTTCTCCAGCAACTTCAGGAACCTGAGCAGCCTCTCTGCAGGAAACAGAGCATAAGCACAGTCACTCTCAGCCAGCGCAGCGCCAACTCTTTCACGAGCAGGGGGGGCTGTGGGGGGGGGTGGGGGGCCGGCAGGGGGGGTTCGCGGGGGGGGGGTGGGGGGCCGTGGGGGGCCGGCAGGGGGGTTCGCGGGGGGGGGGGGGGGGGGTCTGCAGGGAGAGCATTCGCTCTGCTTCTTAAGGGCTGTAACAGGTGTGATTCGGGCTCCTGATCTGCACTTCAGTTTTCACCGCAGTTCCTTCTGTAATGGTTCTCAGGAAGCCGGCTGGTTGGCCTAATATAACCCGCCCTCTGGTGCCCTGTCGTGGTTTTCCGGTCAGATGGGCTAAGCAGAACTGGCCAGGGAATTTAGGAAGCACCGTTCTCCAGGGGCAGGGATCTAAAGAACCAAGGAGTCTGAATACTTCAGAGAACTAAATATACTGCATGTCTGTCTCTATTAGTGTGTTAGTAACTTCGCCTCGATCATTGTAATGAAAGTTCTACTATGTCTGACCACTACTCTTTTGAGACTGCTGATGGAGCATATCATTTATTGGCTCCAAATCAACATCCCGATAGCTTCAACATTCCGAGTCCTGCCACTCCTCTCCTCGCCCCTTTAAATGGCTAAGTGCCCTCACTCATAGGCCGATCCTGAAAACGACAGACGGCCAACGTCAATGATGGTCCTTCCGAGTCTACCCAGGACAGATCACTACTGGGAAGAGTCATCCTTTCCTGCAGGCATTCAGCACAGGAGAGCAGTTATAGATTAGGGCAGTGCTGACACAGAGTGTACTGGGCTCCCCATTGCAGAAAGCTGAACGCTAGCTAATCAAATATTTATCAGTCAGCTACAGTAGCCTCGCTAAAATGACTGAGATGGAAGAGGGTTAATTAAAAGGCACTCCTTCCACTCAGTCCTGTTTTGCCTTTTCACGTTATATTAGTGAATACTTAATCATGTTTAAGCAATGTTAAACAGCGGCTTAAGATCAGTACTACACAGCTGCTTAATACCACAAACCATTCAGCACCTCCCTCACACAAGAGCAGTGGCACACTCCACTAGCATCTCTCCAGCATCAGCAACAAGGGACCGCTCCCTACAGGGTCTGGAATTAGGAGTTTCAGATTTACAAATTCAGACCTCTGTCCAAGGATGAGAGAGATCCACAAGGCAACTCCCAACTTGTTATAGAAACCGCCATTCAACTTGTTTACCATGGGGCCTACATACCTTGCCAGTACTGATTTACAGCACCAAATAAACATCAGCAAATAAACTGATTTGAAATAAATAAAGCCTCAACTCAAATTTAATGCTGAAATGGAAAAACTAACAGTGACATCCAGTGGTTACGAAGTAACACTGCCACTAGCATTACGGAGGAGGAAGCGAGCGTGTCTATGAGCAGGTCCTGATTCAGTCCTCCATTCGGCTACCACAGAAGTTGCAGGACAGTTCCTGATCCTAAATCTGTCAAGGACAGCTGATCACACACCAAATGTGTCAGCTGACCATACTGACATTAACTGTAAAACTGGATATTTCACCAGACATTTTCAAGATAAGCAGACGTGCTGTCTATGCCATTAGGTGAGCTATTAACACCGTTGGTTACGGTTTTGAATGACCAGCCAGGTGCAACGTTAACGGTATTTGTGCAAATCGCTGGACCCTGTGTCATCAAAAATATTTGGTAAGCCATCAAGCTAGTTAGCCATCCCAGCTGGCAAGACAGTGATCAGTAATCACTTTCAGAGTAGCCAGAAAGTTCCAGAATAAAC
Organism: Anguilla anguilla; assembly: GCF_013347855.1. Classification (NCBI taxonomy): domain Eukaryota; kingdom Metazoa; phylum Chordata; class Actinopteri; order Anguilliformes; family Anguillidae; genus Anguilla; species Anguilla anguilla. The sequence continues at coordinate 22,357,193 of NC_049213.1, forward strand.
TATTTGCTTGTTGAAGGCCAAAACTGTATATTTCAAACTGCATAATATGTATGATGTCTGGGAAGGATTCAGACTCACTGTGAGTGATGAAGTCTGGGTTGGGGATTCAGATTCACTGAGAGTGATGAAGTCAGGGTTGGGGATTCAGATTCACTGAGAGTGATGAAGTCTGGGTTGGGGATTCAGACTCACCGTGAGTGATGAAGTCTGGGTTGGGGATTCAGACTCACCGTGAGTGATGAAGTCTGGGTTGGGGATTCAGATTCACTGAGAGTGATGAAGTCTGGGTTGGGGATTCAGACTCACCGTGAGTGATGAAGTCTGGGTTGGGGATTCAGACTCACCGTGAGTGATGAAGTCTGGGTTGGGGATTCAGATTCACTGAGAGTGATGAAGTCTGGGTTGGGGATTCAGACTCACCGTGAGTGATGAAGTCTGGGTTGGGGATTCAGACTCACCGTGAGTGATGAAGTCTGGGTTGGGGATTCAGACTCACCGTGAGTGATGAAGTCTGGGTTGGGGATTCAGACTCACCGTGAGTGATGAAGTCTGGGTTGAGCACAAACTCATCAGACACAATGAAGCCGCCGGACACAAACAGCTCGTTGTAAGTGTGGTTCTTCACGTCGTCCAGGCTGTCCACTCCAGCAAAGCTCACCGCCGGCAACTTTTTCAGAGACACCAGCGCCGGGATCTGCCGCAAAACACAATGAATCAGCACCAGCATGGAGAGAAGCCTACCACTGCCTGGGGTGTAAGACTTCCACAGACAGAAATTCCTGCGCTGTACAGCTCACCAGCACCGATGAAGAGACTGTCAAGCGGTAAGAGACTGTGCAGCATAAAACAAACCTACCTGCAGGCCCCCCAACTCAATAAGCGCCATCTAGACTAGAATGTGAGCAGCTTGAAATTTTAAGTACAGAATGCTACCAAAATAAAAAAAATAAAAAAAATCTACACTAATCTTACACTTGGTCCTGGTGAGCTCTGAAACATCGACAGCCACACATTCATGGAACTCCTTCTCCCTTGTTTTCATAGTCTAGTGTATGCTCTAGTGATTCATATTTGTGTACACTGTTGGCCAGGTACTCTTAGACAAATGTTTGTTTTTCTCCTGGGTAAATAGAAAATAAAAAAAAAAGATTAAATGAATCTCTCCAACCTTGTGGACGTGAGCAGCGATGTCCTCGTTCTGAATGATGATCAGCAGCTTGTCCAGGTTGTTCTTGCTCTCCAGGAAGGCCTGAGGGTTGCACTCCACATTTCCCAGTCTTATCAGGTACTCCTGGGCACAACAATAAAGACATTCTCATCATCACTCTTCCCAACCATTCTGACAGCTGCCTTTAGGGTTTAGCATAGATATACAGGCCCTCTCTTTCAGATCATAAAATGCAAACGCACACATGAAGAATACTCGCAATGAATACTTCCGAAATCAGACGCTTTTAGTAAAATGCTCGCCATCTTATCCCAAACAAAAGCAATTACTCAGTTTTTTTGAGGTTCACTAAGGACAAAGACAGTCAAGCAGGCTCATACATCTTACTTGCAGACACTTAATGAAAAACAGAATAATTCAACATCGCACAGTTGCACTGCACAGCTATGAATCTGCTAATATAAACTCTTTGATATTATTGACATTCACTGGACATGTATTAAACTTCAGAATAAAGAACTGAATCTGGCATGGAAAGGATCTGGTCCAAGTGCAGCACTTCTCTGTTCTGCAGTTTGTGCGTTTTTGTGGGGGTGAAGTTTGGAGAGTAACGGCAACTATGATCTGCTGGTCTAAAAGCATCTGCCTTTTCCCAATCTTTTGGGTCCAGTGTTGATGGTGTGTGGCCCACTTGAATCTTTTCTTCTTGTTAACAGGACACAGCAAGGACTTTTTTACACACCCTTTTAGGCCAGCAGATCGTAGTTGCCATTTCACTGTTGTCAAGGAAGCTGGTTTCTCTCTAGTTGCATTGATTTCTCCCTGTAGTTGTGGTGCAGTTTTACAACAGTTTCTCTTGCTAGACAACACAAGATATTTGTCTTCTACCTCTTGCTCTTCTCCTGTTAACATTGCTGCCCATCAGCTGGACCCTTCTGAGTGTGTACTGAACACTGCACCAGGAAATCTTAAGTTTGAGTTGTTAGTAATATAGTTTCAATTATTTATGAATTATTTACGTATTTATTCATCAACTCACTTGATACTTAAAAATATTTTTTTTAAATTAAAAATAAAATTCTCTGTTATACTGCATAATATAAGGTTAAGGAATGTTCATCAGTGATAGAGGGTATTTTCAAAACTCATGTTAAAATCGGCTAAAATGCATTTTGCCAAATGATTTAAGTACTTTTCTCAAAGTGGGAACAAAGTCGAGCAATTGAAATGAAACCATAGCGTTTTGTTTCTGATACAACATAAACATCTCAATGTGATTTAAAGTGTGTTGATATTTACGTTATTACTGGTGTTTTTAGTGGTATGGAGGGTGGGCGGGGGGAAGGCGTGCTGTTGTGGGTATGGCGGCAGGCGATACCTTGATTTCGAGGCAGACTGCGCTGTCCTCCTGAGAGTGGATGTAGAACTTGACGGCGTTCTTCTGCACGTCCTTGATGATCTCCACGAGGCTGCTGAACACCTCGGGCTTCAGCTGGCTAATCAGGCTGCTGATGGCCGCGGGGCCGGAGGCGGAGCCAGAGTCTGGGGGAAGGCTCGAGGTGGGAGGGGCTTCAGTCAGAGGCGTGGGGTGCTTTCCGTCCGGCTCCACCTCCGCGACGGCCCTGCCTCCATCCTGTCGGGGGGGCCTCCTGTGGACCCCCTGTGCTTTTGGGGTCAGAGGGGCTGTGTCCTTAATGGTGCCGAGGCGAGGTAGACTGTGAGGGGCCTGCCTGTGGGGCGGGGAGTCCCACGATTTGGCGGGCGGAGGGGCAGTGCAAGGGGAAGAGGAGGGGGCAGGCACTGGACCAAGGGCAGGTGCAAGAGGAACGTGGGCTGGGGCCAGGTCAGAGTGAGGAGAAGGTACTGCTGCTGGGGCAGGAGCAGGTACCAGGGTGTGCACAGGGGGAACACCAGAAATATGAGCAGGGACAGGGCTATGAGTAGAGCTGTGAGCAGGGGTGGGAGCAGGGACAGGAGCATGAGTAGAGGTATGCGTAGAGGTGTGAGCAGGGGTGTGAGTAGGTGTGTGAGCAGGGACAGGAGCATGAGTAGGGGTGTGCGTAGAGGTGTGAGCAGGGGTGTGAGTAGGTGTGTGAGCAGGGACAGGGGTATGAGTAGGAATAGGAGTACAGGTGTGAGCAGGGGTGTGCGTAGGTGTGTGAGAAGGTGTCAGATCAGGCACAGGGACATGAGTAGATGTGTGAGGAGGTGTGTCAGGAGGCACAGGGGCGCTGGACCTCCTCTTGGCCTTGCTGAGGGTGGTCAGCATCTCCATCAGCCGGGACGTGTTGTGGGTCTGGTCCTTGCGCAGGTCCGTGTCCTGGACGCCCGCGCGGTTCGTCAGCGCGTCTGCAGGAGCGGTCCTCTCCTTGGGGCGCGCGAGGCAGCTCATCTGCTCACACAGCGTGGTGACGTAGCCGTGGATGGGGACGGAGGACGTGTAGTGCGAGATGTACTCCGAGAAGGCCACGCCCGGCGCCCACAGCTGCTGGTGCTGCTCCAGCGGGATGGGCGTGGGCTCCGGGCTGTAGCTCACCCGCCCCTCCCGCAGAATGTCCCGCATCCCCACCGAAAAGTGGCCCAGCGCCTCGTCGATGATGCCGTCCAGAGTGCCGGGGGGGACGTCCCGGCCCAGGGGGCAGAGGGGCTCCGATCCCCCTTCCACCAGCGCCGCCGCCTCCTCCTCCACCTCCATCTCCTCCACTTCCCCTCCGACTGTCAGGTAACTGTCCTCCGGTGGCTGGGAGAGGGAAGTGTGGGGTTTCTCAGCAGCGCTGTAGCTGGACGCCAACGGGTTGTTTAGGAAACGGGGGTCTTGGGGGTTGTCCTCCTCTCTGCGGCAGTACTTCTCCGACTTTATACCTGCAGCACAGGGAGGGAGACAGGCAAGCAGCTTCTCTCAAATCTACTGAGCTTTCAAGAGCCGTCCTTAAAGAGTCCCTCCACTCAGTTACGCTTCTGCACCCCAGTGCAGTCACAGCCAGTCCTGACTGATGGGGAAGGGCAGAAGTTACACAATAAGCGTGCGTTAGCAGACTGGGAGTGTGTTTTGCAGAGTGTTGAAGCTTTTGAACTGTGTAGCATATAGATAAAATAGAGCTTTTATAATTCATAAAGTTGAGAACGTTCTGGGCATTCGAGAAAGAACATGTACAGTATGCTTAGTCACCATTCCATGCAGCTTCATCTATGCATAAAGCAAGGACCACTGACATAACCTCCTTATCAAAAGGTCACATGAACTGAAAGGAATGTGCGACTGATAAAATAAGCAATTGGACAGAGCCCACAAAGCGCTTGTTCCTTTGGCACTGATGTCATTTCCTGGGGCGATGGTCATACCGGTTATGGGGATGAGAAACCAGGGCATCTGTCCTTCATTATCACCACCCCGGCGCTGCTCATTACTGGAGCAGGGGCTGAACACCTCCAGGCTGCTCATGCTGCCAGCAGTCTGATCCTACACAAAAACACACACACACACACACACAAAACGCAGAGACACACACACACGCACAGACACACCACACACAGAGACACACACAAACACAGACAGACACAGACACACACACCACGCACAGAGACACACACACACACACACACACACACACAGAGAGAGAGAGAGACACACACACACACAGACTATTAAAGAAGAGCTCAAGTTGTGTGTTCCTCCCCTCTCCCTACTCTGTGTCTGGGACAGAGTAAAGACAGGGTTAAAAAAATAATAATAATTGAGCTCTTCTTCAATAAAACACCAAGGTGCATTGAAAAGGCAGCAGCAGAGAGTATCCGGCATAAGACAGCAATCATTTATTTGGGTCAAACACGGACACTGTGTCCTTGGGCTGGGCTGCCAAACCAGGACTTTTATTTACATGGAGACATCTGATCTTTTAAAATGTTTTATTAGGAGCTTCTTCTAGTTTTGCACCAACAATTTAGTTTTGGTTCACAATGAACAAAAACTATTTGTGCGGTACTGGCTCTCAAAATATTTTAAACATGTTTGTTGTTGAACTAAATTTAGCTTGCATCCACTGTGTTGCACATGCCTGGCTAATTAGGCAGGCAGGTCAACAGGAGGTCAACTTTTCAAAATCAACAGCTGCTTGGTTGTCTAAGCGATTGCCTAGCAACGGTTCCATGGGTTGCCCGAGATAGTTCTACACGCTATATCAAACAAGATTCCCTCATTAACAAAATAACAGAACACAATCAAAGTTGGATATGGTATAGTTTTAAAACATTAGAAATATGTAGCTTAAAAGTTATCCACCTACATCATGGCTATTCAACTGCACTGCTTTTTTTTTCTTTTTTTTTTAGAGAAAAGGTTCTGTGTTGGAAAAAAATAAGTTAACTGATCAAGAATTATGTTTTTGTTTTTTTAGCAATAAAAAGGATTTTTATACAGTATTCATTGACTGAATTTTGGCATGAGGTGCTTCCAACACGAGGTCAGTATACAGGATGGTTATGTAACCAAATGAATTCTATGACCCCTGTCACATTGGTAGGGAACAAATGCACATTAAGATTCAGCTTGTAATAATCCAAAAGTAGTGATTTATCACCCACCATAAAATGTACAACAGCCCTGAAAAACAACGTTTACACTAAAATCCCATGCAGTGTTCCAGGGTCCCAGCAAAAGATTAACTGCTGCAATTTGTGAAGCTTGCCTTCGCAGATGTGAAAATTCACTTCCAGTTCAGAATACCTTTAGTACATCTTCCAACCTGGGTGCTTTTCTTTCTTTAATCTTCGCAACAAAGATCATTGTGTTCCTGCTAATAATAACCTAATATTGACAAAACGTCTTAACAAAACTAACAGTTGACAGTAACGCAGGTGCTGGGGGGGGCGAGAGGGGGGGGAAGGGGGGTGTACCTCCAGGTCATCCTCGCCTGCCTGGTCGCGCAGGTCGATGTCGCAGCCGCTGGGGAGGTCCAGCTTGATCATGGTGTCGTAGCGGAGTGGTTCGCTCAGCTCGGGCCCCTCCCGGGCCCCGCCCCCTGCCCCGCCCTCGGGGCTGATGGGCCCGTCGGGCGGGCCGGCGCTGGACCTCCTCTTGGCCTTGCTGAGGGTGGCCAGCATCTCCATCAGCCGGGACGTGTTGTGGGTCTGGTCCTTGCGCAGGTCCGTGTCCCGGATGCCCATGCAGTTCATCACCGCGGACAGGGAGGGGGGCGACCGGCCCTCTTCCTCTGAGAGAGGGGACAGGAGTGCCGTTTGGGTTCACTGTAACGCTCATCAAGCATCACACAGGACATGGGGTGCAGTACGAGGCCAATAAGGAAGAGCAGGGACGCAGGGACACAGGGCCTAGTCTCACCCACTGCCAGAACACATTACTATAATTCACCCACAAACGCACAAGAGCATACACAAACTCTTTTAGCCTACAGAGCTGCTTAAATTTTGACGAATTATTTTCAAAATATTTAGTATCTGCACACACTTCATGTACCACACTTCAGTCTTGCAGTTTGCGGAAATTAATGTTTTTTGTTTCTTTGTTTTGTTTTTTTTAACATTGCTGCTGACCCCTTTTCTTCATCATCAGTTGAAATATCATCTTCAAGACAAATAAACAGCCTTTCAAAATGTTATGGGTTCTAGCTTTGAATTTTAACTGTCATCTTGCATAACATTCTTTTAACTTGTTCTATATCATTATACCTAGGCAAAATCCTACATCAATTGTAGACCAAAATTAAATTATGATACATCATATCTACAATAAAGATACACCATTTGCATGGACATAACACCCCTGTTGAACAAAAGCATTCAATCTATAAAATCGTAAGCACATGCTGAAATAGCCTAAATGTACACTCTTAAAAAATGGCTACATGCAAACAAACTGATGCATTTAGCTTCAATATGGTAAATGGTAAATGGACTGCATTTATATAGCGCTTTTATCCAAAGCGCTTTACAATTGATGCCTCTCATATATGTCAATATGTCTGGTACATTCACTAGTGAACCTGCATTGACCAAATGTACCAGCAGCAATTTCCCTGGTGAAAGCACTTGTCCCTGAGGTGAATAGCAGTCACAGGAAGACCTTCGCTTTCCCAGCGTGCACATGAGTAAAGCACAAGCCGTACACTGATGCTCTACTGCTGCTGCTGGGTACTGAAGTCCTTATTGGAGCAGCCAGAGCTCAGAATGTTTGTTCGTGGAACTTTGAGTAAACACAATCAAAGGATTATGCCAAAAGATCCACGGATTAGGGGTATGTTTAAAGAGTAGGATTCGCCCTCTATGAGTCATCTTAAAAGTGGAGCTGATCCAAACTAAAACTAGTGTGCGCTCACATGTCCAGGATGGAAAAAATAAATAAAAATCTCAATGTTGCAGAGGCAAAATTCCCATGGGAAAATTCCACTGAAAAACTGAAAATTTACCCCAACTTCAGGTAGAACTAATCTACAAACAGACACTAATGTTACAGCACATTAATTTACCAGATGCTCGTATCCAGAGTGAGTTACTACAACATACGAGAACATGAAAGTCCATTCACCCGGTTTATTTTAAGTGGCAGACTTGGCCAACATTCCCAGACAAGCGAGCAGACGCGTAATACACCTAAAGCACTGATGTCAATGAACTCCGCTAAGCAAGAGCCAGAATACAAGTCCTGAACACATATCGTTTACATCAATAATCTGAGCCTGAATTTCTCCAATTTTTCCAGATTCTTTCAATGGAAGTTGGTTGAGACCATTTGCCATAACAATTCCAGGAAAAAAAAAAGAAAAAAATAATATACTGAAGGATTTCCAATGACGCCCCTCTCTCCCCAGCCGGCCTTACCTCTGCTGTGCTCCCCGTTGTCAAGCGACGCCCTCCTCAGGTACTTGAAGGTGCTGGCCGCCGCCGCCGCCTCCTCCTCCAGCTTCCTCTTCAGTCCGCGCGCCTCCCAGATGGGCTCCTCCGGCCCTTCCCTCCCGTCCCGGGCCTCCCCGACCTGCCGCGCCTCCCCCTCGTTCCTCTTCCACATCTGGATCAGCTTCAGCAGCTCCCGCATCTTCTCCGGGTCGTTGTCGGCCTGCGCCCCGTGGGCCCCGTTGGCCTGGGCGGCGGCCCCGGCGGAGGTGGCCCCGGGCCCCTGCCCGTCCGAGCCCTCCCAGTCCGACACGGGGCTGTACTCCGGCGCCCTCCGCAGGCTCTCCACCATCTCGCGGGCCTGCACCACGGCCAGCAGGTAGACGTCGGGCCGGTAGATGTAGGAGCGCAGGTAGGCCTCCAGGTTGTGCTTCTGCTTGGGCGCGGGGTGCAGCTTGTCCCGCTCGTCCAGGTTCTGCTTGTACTCGTTCATGTAGTACAGCCGCACCTTGCCGTCGTCCCGCCCGCTCAGGTAGTCCCGCGCCTGCCGCTCCACCCCCGCGCCCAGATCCGCCGGCGGGTTGGACCGCACCTTCATCAGCGCGTAGTGCAGCGCCGGGATGAAGGTGTCCAGCTGGGGCATTATGGGATGCTGAGGGTCCGGCTGCAGAGGCTCATGGGCGGTGGGCCGTTTGGAGGCTTTAGGGACAGAGAGGTTAGAAACAAATCTAAGGGTTACAGCCCTCCACACTTCCAACGCAAGCAGTACACAGCTCCACTGGTTCTGGGGCATTTCAGCACTTAAGGCCTGAACTGGCTGCTGACAGACAGGAAAGACTTTCAGACGCAACAGAGCTGAGAACCCTGCTGTAAGGATTCATATCCAGTGACCAAAGGAAGTACACATGTACAGCTGGCAACCCAAGCAAATAACCAGTCTATGAATTTACACTGCATGACCTAGTAAAGAGAACAGAATGATAACGAATGACAATTTCTACTCCCCTGGAATGGAAGTCTCCATTGATCCCACAACTCTGTGTGTAGTCTGTGCAGTATAAACCACTGCAGGGTTTTACTGCACAGGCAAAGCTACCTTTATGCTACCGTTAGCAGTAATGACAGGAGAGAACCAGGAATTTCATTGTTCCAAATGCCTCCTTTTATTGGTTACATTTATGTTATAGTCAATGAACTGGTGTTAGTTTGTTTACATTGAGCACACTAGCTAAGCCACAGTATCTTGGCCACAATCTTCCGTTTCCCTGATGCGTAGCTATTTAGCTCCTGTCAGTATAAAAGGTGGAGTTTCACTGACAATTTAATGTGGGTCACTCTTTCCCAGGTTTACAGGTCTTTAAACCTAAAGACCAAAAATGGTAAATATACAGTCAACATTTGCCCGTAAGGTTTTATTTAATCTTTAATTAAATATAGCAAATACAGCACATTGCTTGGCAGCTGTGCAAAAATCTCACATATGTATTCACTTGTGGCACATGTGCTGTAATCCAATTCTCCCAAATAATATGGGAATTAATATAAAACTCTTACATGCGCCCAGAGGAAGTGGTGAATGGGGCTTCCAGTAAGTCCCACTAAAACTATCTCTGATATATTTTCTACAAATATTAAATTTATTTCAGAAAACAGCCCTGTGTCCCATGTAACAAAATAGTTCCTGACTGCATAATGATTATTTTTTTAAAATGTAGAGCAGTACTTACTGAACTTTGTGACTCCTCTCGACTCCTGAAAGACAAAGAGCGCTTGGAGGCATCGCGTCCAGCCGCCTCTCCTTTCTGAAACGCAGAGAAACATCCGCGTGAAACCAGAAGAACAGAACCAAAAAACTAATAACACAGACACAGACACACAGACACACAGACACACAACTCATTCCTCACAGTAGAAGAGAGGGCCACATACCGTTGGAATTGACCATCTGAGTGGAGGACAGCAGGAAGAGAAAGCCCTTATCCAGTAACGTGTTGACAAGAACCTGCAGAGCGGAGATGGAACAGCAGTCATTCTGTAGCCCTTTAACGGGTGGGAAAGTGCCAGTCATACACACCCTAAAAAGCCTTTCAGGCGAATCAGAGGTAACCCTGCGCTGAATCCACAGCTGAACGTCAGGGACAAACGGTGATGACATCACAAGGGCAGAGACACTCACCATTCTCTCCCTCTCCAGCTTCTGAAGCAGGGCCGTCAGGCTGTTGCCATGTTTGCTTTTATCCACCACCTCAAACAAGCTGCAGTACATCCCACTTTTAAGCACTGGAACACACATACGCACACAACCAAGGTTTGTCATAGGGACATTAAAAATGTTTAACAACTCTAGAGCAGACCGTGCGGCATTCGGTGGTTGAGGTGAGACACCACATACAAATGAAAATCCCTGTTCTACACACCACCAGCCGCACAGCGCGGTGAGTAATGAGCGGCGCCTCACCTTCTCGCTCTCCAGTGTAGGTGTCCCAGGAGAACAGCACTGTGGGGATCTTTCTCTTCACCTGCTCCAGATTCATCACCGTGCCGATCTCAAGCTTCTCCGGACTGCACCACAAAAACCAAAAGAACTCAACGCGGGACAGCAGAGGATCCGCAGCCACACGCAACATGCGCACCGTGCCTTACGCCTCAGTTCAAAGAGTGCTTCTTTTTTTTTTTTTTAGTTTCATAAATAGTGGTGGCTCACACTGTACTTAATGACCTTCATCAAGCACAAAGGGAAAAAAGCCTGCACAAATATTCAGTTTGATTTACTACCTAGTTTAAATGCAATTTCTACTTGTCAAAAAAAAATCTTTTTCTGTTGAAAATGAAATTCATTTGTGATATGACCGTAGAATATTTTTGGGCTTAAGCAGGTCAGCACTAATAGAACACAGGCTAGAAGTATTCAGAAAAACGAGTCCATCAGTAGGTATGCAGAAAAATGAAACATTTTCTGTAGTGTGTGCACAATCAAATGTCACAATGAAATACATTAGAGGTGTACTATGCAGGACTTCTTTCCTTGCTTCGCTCTCGTGTTTACAATCAAACACGTCTCCAACACCATTCTTAACCCCACCTACACCCAAGAGATGATGCAGCTAACGCACCGACACAACAAACCGAGGTCTTCTGCTCAGGTAGCGGTAGCTTTTAAAACCGTATTGCAGACTGCTGGAATCACATCTCTTTCAAAAATACAGCAACAGCTGCATTCATACCAGTCAGACAGTCACAAGTATGCCAAAATGCCCAACCGACATATCAGATAGCAAGGACTCCCACTTCACTGTCACACGCAGCAAAGTTACAGGGTGGCTATCTTTAGCTTAGTGGTGATGGAACAAACCTACGCTAGCCACTGCTAGCACAGCACCAGCGGGTTTCAGTCAGCTCTAGCCTGTGTGGAAGCATGGAAAATTCTGTAACACAGGTGCGCGTACGCACAGACACATCAATTCATTGTCTTGATTTATTTTTGTATCTTTGCATAGCCTATCTTCATGTATCTATGGCAGCGAAGTCATACCCCTCTCTCAGTAGCTCCATGGGTGGCCGCCTTCCACCTTCAGCAGATTGGGGAAGAGCCTGGAAGAGCTCCAGGCTGCGGCCTACCACCCAATGCCACGTGGGTGGCAACAAAGGCACAAGACCGCACATTCACCTAAGATGTGGATTTAGTGAAGCGCCGCTCCGACAAAGGATATTAGCCTGCAAGTAGTCGAAATGCAGTTGTATTCGGAAAAAACACCTAACTTATCTGGGATAGTTGGATTTGCCGACTGGTGGACTCCTCTATCACCTAGCTAACGATAGCTAGCTAGCCCATATGAGCCAAAGAGAAGTGGATTGAAATCTTATTCTCGAGCCAAGTTGTTACTTTGTAAAATATCAGCCCAACACCAAATTCTCAGGCCATCATGGCAGGCCAGCTAACGCTGCCAAACATAACTGAATTTGGTCAGCTTGTAACAGCCAGCAGCCAATCCTATCTCTCTAGCACAAACCCAGCTGATAACGCACCACTCACTGTAGCCAATCCATTCACATTTCCTCTTGTTATTTTGGGCACATGCTTTTCGGATATAGCACAAAAAGGAAAAAGGGCCACGCCCAGAAATGTCCTACAGCCAGACAAGCAAGGACCGAGCAGAAGTACACACTACACAGACAGATTTCCTGTGCATCATAGTAATGACTGAGCATGGTTGCTTCATAATATTTTCAAGGTGAAAATGCAGTCTGCCTTTAAACTCATTGTCATATTCACATTTACAGTCATTTGTCATGGTCCTCTGCATGCATGTGTGTGTGTGTGTAGGGTTTTCCTGCATAGAGCCTCGATCAGATTTTGTGCTGTCTGCACAAAATTCTGACCAGTTGGCACAACATTTTTTTTTAAACCACAATGGCGGTATTCCTGCAACGTGGCGCTGTATCATAATCAACACAACGCACCGGGTAAGGCACTGCCAACGCACCGGGTAAGGCACTGCCAAAGATCAGCGCAAAGCTGCTGTGCCGTTTGCAAGGAGTGCATGATCAGAGATCACCAAGTTCTCTGCATTTGGTCAAGTAGCCAAAAGCTTGTTTGCACCCAAGCACGTCCAAAATGTTCTAGTTGCCTAAACAAGACGCGGTAAATTTGATCATTTGCTCACGATTACAGTACCGCCTCAGCCTCATTTTGAGCCAGGACAAACCCTGGTGTGCATATGTGTGTGTGTTTATTCACAGGGAGGAATGATCAGACATACAGATAGCAACACAGAGAGGTGAGAAAGAAACAGAGAGAGAAAGAGAGCAAGAGAGAGCTAGAGAGAGCTAGAGAGAGAGAGAAAGAGAGAGAGACAGAAGAGGTACTCACAGTTTGAAGGGGAGGAAGGGGCGGGTAGAGGAGCGCAGGCCCACTTGGTAAACCACCCTGCCCCCGTTCAGCAGCTGCCCGCTCCACACAGTGTAGCTGCTCCTGGCTGCCACGCCCACACGGGAGGAGGGGGAGGAGACAGGCCGTCAATCACAACCTTTACAGTGTTATTTACTAACAAGTAACTTAAAGGCAACTCAGCATACTAAACACTTTCCCAGATGAGTTCAAATGGGCCTACAAGCATCGCGTAACAAAGTTGGGCTCAATTCCAATTTAAATCAATTGGTTCTGGAAATTCCTGAGAGAACAAAGAATTTTTCAATTAACGGATCAAATTTTAATTGATTTTCTGCACCGAGCCCCAACCTTAACATACATTTATATACACGAATGGCAACTTGTGAGCTTGAAAGATAGGAGGCCGAAACCTCACATTAGATTACGTTAAATAAAACAGAATTTTGTCATGTAAAAAAAAAAAAAAATGCAACAAGATCAAAATTTTGAAAGACGATTAGCAACTGACTGGCATGGATTATGTAGCTAATGAGTCAAACGACTGTTCGCATTTTGATTGGCTACCAGTCAAACAGGCCGAGAGCAATAATTTCACAATTTCAGGCAAGGCTTCATCCTCCTCAATTTCAAGCTCACAACCAGCAACCGCCAAACAGCCAGGAGAGCCCTTTACCTTTACTTCCTTCAGAGATGCTGCAGTTCGACCTGAAACCGAGACAAAACAAGTAAGCTCGCATCGTAAGTCACATACGCAGATATCAGTCAGTTTAAGAGCTGGCACAGACAATGCAGGAGAGGGTACCTGAGGGGGGCAGTGGGTTTTGGAGGGGGCGTGGCCTCTTTGCCTTTGTACAGGAAGGACACCACGGCGTACGGACAGACGTGTCGGGGGCGGTGCTTGATGTCATCGAAGGAGTACTCGTAGAAGTATTGCTGTGAATGAAGGACAAACACAGTCAGCCACACTGCTGCAATGCTCAGAGCTGCATTGTGCAGGAACACAACGGTATTCAATAAATCCTTCTTCCCTCGTCAATCTTAACATGTAAACTCACCATAACTAACCATGAAGTTACGTACCAGTAGGTAGGTTAAGTAGAATACATTAGTATGTGTGCGCGCGCGCATGTGTGTGCACGCACTGTTCCACGTGCTGCAGTACACACCTGCGTGAGCTCAAACCCTCTGTAGGACAGGAGGGAGGTCACCCTGGCGGCGTTCTTGGAAACGTGGCAGTCGAATTTGGGCGTGGGATCCAGGAGGTTCTTGGACATGTTCTCATATATGCTTTTCACTTTTCCCTGAGAGGGACAAAGAGTAACCTGCTCAGGCAAAGTCTCGCCTCACCCTACTGCCAGCAACCTTTAAAACTAAACATCAAAACACAAACTTTAACCAAAACTACTGCTCTACTGTACTACATAAAGGAGAAAGTTTATTTTCAAAACATTACCTTCATAACTTTGAATATAATAATATCGCCCGTGGCACCCAAGTCAAATGTATTGATCTGGAGCAAATCGGAGTATTTGGACAGATAAACGCCTAAGAAGACAAAAAAAGAATAAAGAAAAATCAATATTTGCAGAAATCAAACTTCAAGAAGGAAAGAACAGCAGAAGCCTGTACATTCTATGACAAGTTGCACAGTGAGAACAAGAGTAACGCAATCATAATACAAAGTCACAAGAACATGATCAACAAACAATCGCCTAATAATTCATCCATAACTGCTCCTGTGAGTATGAATAACGGGCGTTCGCTCAATTCAAATGAGATGAATCCTGTTTGGAACGCAATCTGTTGAGGGCACATTGCTCATCAGATGAAAACATGCGTCTCAGGAGTGTTGAGCTCCAGTTTTTGTTGCGTTTCAGCATTTAAATGCTTAACTGAAGTTACAAATTGGCTAGAGTTCACACAACTTTGTTACCAAGGCCTAAATTAGCAGCTGATTGACAGGACACCATAGAAGAAATGACAGACACTAGAGTCCTCCAGGAATGTGACTGACAGCAGTGGTGGAGTGCATGAATGAAAACACTGGGAGAAGTGACAGTGCACAGGTGCATTCTCTACTGTCCACCTGTGAGTTTTTCTTTTAGCCCTGCACCTGGCCGTACTGCTCCGCATGTTAGAGAAGAGCTTCTGCCATGCAGTGAGCTCAGCCAGTTGTGTGACCACACCAGCTGAATGTGTGTGTGTGTGTGTGTGTGTGTGTGTGTTTAGGGGGGGGGGGTTCAGAGGGGTGTGGCTTGTTGTGGCGAGGTGAGTAAACGCACAGCTATTTGCCGGGCCCGCTCACCCTGGCGACCGTAACCGGTGAACAATAAACAGAGACCGCTGCTGTTTGCATGGCCGCCTCTTCTAGTTTATTTGCAGAAAAGGTCCCACCCTCCCTCTCCCTGTGATGCAGTTCTCTTTTTTTTTTTTTCCAGAACCAAAGCAGTGCCCCGAGAGACCTCTCAAAACTTCATTCATAGCTCAGTACAGGGTTTCCAAGGACGATTTCTGCTCATTTTCTTTTTCTTCTACACATTTTTTGTCGACATAGAGAAACAAAGTAGCACATTCTCCTTATAAATCATTTTAACATACCTGGTAAGAGTTAGAGAAATTAAGTACATTTTTATTTAGACATCTTTATTTCCTCTTTGCGCCTCTGCCGCAAAGCTTAATTAAACATTGTTTTCCTCCAGATTTAACAGCACAGAGGTGTTTTCCAAGCACAGTCACCGTATGCTAAGACATCCTGACCTGCCGTGAGCAGAACAACCATCTCAGACTGACTGAAAATATTATCCCCAATTAACACCCTGCGTTTCCCCTCCACAAAACCGAAGGTCTACAGCAGGGACACTCAAATCCAGCCCTGGGGTGGGGGGGGGGGGGGCAGTGTCTGCTGGCTTTAATTATTCCCCTTCAGTCAGGCACTGACTTAGACCTGAGGCACCAGGTGAGTGGGATCTCTGGTCAGTCAGTGTTTGATGTTAATCAAACGACCAAGCGGAAAAGAAGACCAGCAGTGCTACGGGCCTCGAGAGCCTAATCTGAGTATCTAAGCGGTGCAGTTATTCCAGCCTGAAGAGGGAGGCGGCCTCCTGGCCCAAGAGAGACCGCTTCCCCTTCGTTCAGTTCACAGCAGAGAGAGAGATTCCACACTGACCCGGCCCCGCCTCTTTCCATGGCCGCACTGACACGCGCGCTTCTATCCAAACACGCAATGCAAGGACTGGCCCGGCTGGTGGAGTTTCTGCCTCACGAGGCTAAATCTTCAGCCTCCTGGGAGTATCTTTAACCCCTCCTGGGAGTATCTTCAGCCCCTCCTGGGAGTATCTTTAGCCCCTCCTGGGAGTATCTTTAGCCCCTCCTGGGAGTATCTTTAACCCCTCCTCGGATTCTCTTCAGCCCCTCCTGGGAGTATCTTTAACCCCTCTCCTGGGAGTATCTTTAGCCCCTCCTGGGAGTATCTTTAGCCCCTCCTGGGAGTATCTTTAGCCCCTCTCCTGGGAGTATCTTTAGCCCCTCCTGGGAGTATCTTTAGCCCCTCTCCTGGGAGTATCTTTAGCCCCTCTCCTGGGAGTATCTTTAGCCCCTCTCCTGGGAGTATCTTCAGCCCCTCTCCTGGGAGTATCTTCAGCCCCTCCTGGGAGTATCTTCAGCCCCTCCTGGGAGTATCTTCAGCCCCTCCTGGGAGTATCTTCAGCCCCTCCTGGGAGTATCTTCAGCCCCTCCTGAGAGTATCTTTAACCCCTCTCCTGGGAGTATCTTCAGCCCCTCCTGAGAGTATCTTTAACCCCTCTCCTGGGAGTATCTTCAGCCCCTCCTGAGAGTCTGATGAGAGCCCTGGGCCTGACTGCATGTCCCCCTGACACTGTGCCATGCGCTTTGTGCACTGCCCCGCAACAGCCAGCCGCAAGGCCCCAAGAACAGGCACCAGCAGAGCGTCTGCACCCGTTTGTGTCCGTCTGCGCCCGTTTGTGTCCGTCTGCGCCCGTTTGTGTCCGTCTGCGCACGTCTGTGTCCGTCTGCGCACGTCTGTGTCCGTCTGCGCACGTCTGTGTCCGTCTGTGTCCGTCTGCGCCCGTCTGTGTCCGTCTGCGCACGTCTGTGTCCGTCTGCGCACGTCTGTGTCCGTCTGCGCACGTCTGTGTCCGTCTGCGCCCGTTTTGTGTCCGTCTGCGCCCGTTTGTGTTCGTCTGTCAGCGTCTGCGGCCGTTTGTGTCCGTCTGCGCACGTCTGTGTCCGTCTGCGCACGTCTGTGTCCGTCTGCGCACGTCTGTGTCCGTCTGCGCACGTCTGTGTCCGTCTGCGCACGTCTGTGTCCGTCTGCGCACGTCTGTGTCCGTCTGCGCACGTCTGTGTCCGTCTGTCAGCGTCTGCGCTGCTTTATTTAAAGCTCTGCTGGTTTGCGTGCGCCTGAACTGGTTTGCATGTCTTTACAGGTCTAGCTAGACCTCAGCTAGGTTTGGCAAAGCGACTAACTGCATTAAAGTGATCTGACATACGGCACATGTTGAGCACTATTAAATAAAACATCTTCCTGAAAGAAGAAACCTCAAGTAAAAACATCTTGAGGGCCTCATTTTTTAAAGTTAATTTTATTAAATGGTGGCGCTTTGACAAACCGGTCACAGAGATCATATTAATTTAATAAAGAGAGCTCAGCTGGGAACACAGAGAAAGCCAGTTCTCCCCTGGCCAGAACTGAAAACACTGCTACACTGTGAGAGATGTCTTGCACCCAGCCATGCTCCCAAACACTCCTGCCCGTACTGCAGAGTGTATAAGGGCCGTGGCATGGCTGGTCCAACACAACACACACAAACACACACATACGCACACCAGACCTACCCATAGCTGGATTTCCCAGTGTGGTGATCCGAGTGTGCCCTACAGACAGGCCCTTCTCACAGATCCAATGAAGCTGGAGAGAGAGAGAGAGAGAGAGAGAAAAAGAGAAACAAAATGAACCACCGCAGACCACAGCTGAACTCAGAACACATCTAGACTCGGTCACACGGCCGTCGCTCCTGTCCCCCTCGCGCAGTCACACGGGACTCAGCAGTGAGGGAGGAGGAGGAGGAGGAGAGCCCCGCGGCCGTCGCTCCTGTCCCCCTCACGCAGTCACACAGGACTCAGCAGTGAGGGGGGAGGAGGAGAGCCCCGCAGCCGTCGCTCCTGTCCCCCTCACGCAGTCACACAGGACTCAGCAGTGAGGGAGGAGGAGGAGGAGAGCCCCGCGGCCGTCGCTCCTGTCCCCCTCGTGCAGTCACACAGGACTCAGCAGTGAGGGAGGAGGAGGAGAGCCCCGCGGCCGCACTGCTGTGACGCCGCCGCTCGGTCGCGTCGAAACACGACGGCGTTTCGCTTCCTGCAGGGAACCCCCTGCGGCCGCAGCAGACAGGACCGACACAGGACTTCCATCTCCACAGGTCCCACCCCAGGAACAGCAATGACATCACAGCTGGCCTCTTACGGCAGGTCTTCCCAGTCAAATCAGCTTCATACTTCCCAGTACTCAAGGATTTGTTCTGTTTTTGGCTTAAAGGCGCTTCTTTGCGAGTCGATGTATATTTCTGAAGCACATTACATTTTCTAATGTTCAGTGCCTACAAGGCACACGCTTCACTCTCCAGAGAACGAAGACTTTCGGTCATGGAATATGTGTACGAACCAGTGTGCTGTCAAATTTGTCAACACTATCAGCACACTTACACCTCAAGCCTTAGATAAGGGAGGGCATATTAATCTACTGAATTTGGAAGATGGATGCATTTTGCTTTCAGCACCGATTCTTCTCATCATTACCATGCACATTCCCCCCAGACTTTCCAGGACCTAAGTGTTTTGGAGGCTGTTGATTGACAGTGGGAGGCCCATTTCTCTGTGAGCGGGTAAAAGGGCCAGTCTCCTCTGAGCCAGCTGGCATGAAGTGAGGCACAGGGGCCGGTAGAGCAGGGGCCCGTGAACGCTACGAGCCTCCCTCTACCAGGGAGCCACACACCTGAAAATACGGCCAAGGCCACGAGGACCAATTAAAAGTCAATTTTAAGCGACTGCACCACAGTGTGTGTGTTTGTGTGTGTGTGTTTATCTAGGACTCAGTTTCGTTTCCTCCCCTCCCTTTGTCCTCCACACATTTCATAACAGTCCTTTTGTCCATTCACAAACCTTGCCCCCACCTCAACACCACAACAGTCTCAAACAGGCCCGCCTACCTTAGAGGCGTCTGGTAGCAGGAAACAGTAGGACTCCACTAGCTCTTTGTCTGTTCGCCCATCCTGTTTCATCTCCCTTTTCTTCTCAATGAACTGCAAAGGAGCAAACAAAATCACACCTTATTTATCCATCTTTATTTGACCTTCAGTGAATCAGGTAGGTCAACTAGGAACAACTCAAGTGTCCTTTAACAGTGGAATCACAGCGAGTAGGGAATTCCTGGGACTGTATGGCCAATTAAATATAGCCGATGATTAGGTGGTGATTAGAGCTAGCTTTTCTGGGGAATTTGACTGGGGCACCTGATCCTTTCAACCAGACTCTTTCTAAAACTTTTATGGGATCTTTCATGACTATAGGAAGTCAGGACCTCAGGTCTACATCTCATCGGAAGGATGGTTAGCAGAACAACTTCCGACTGAAGAGCACACAAGTTTTGCTGGTAATATAACCCTTCCCTGAGACAGAACATAGGCTGCATCTTTTCTTTTTTTTCTGCTGGCTGACTGGTTTGACCACTGCCAATATAAAGCGATGATAACATGGCTCCACTGACAGGTCATAGGTCATGTCCTAAAAAGAGTTCCTTAATACAACCGAGAACAGCGCTTTTCAAACTGTCTGAGCCTACTACCCACTCAATGGCAAATACATCTTTGGTGACACACCCTTTATTAAAATAAACGTACATAGAGCGCGCACAAATACCGCAAGCTCCTTGTATTCCAGGAATTAAGAAAAAAAAACCCTTTAGAACCAAGATATGCATCCCCAGATAGGGGTAAAGGGGCCTTGCTTACGTCCTTCTCCAGGAGCTCGCTGTGGACGAGTCGGGCCTTGGTGTAGGAGAAGGTCCCAGCCGAGGAGGCGTCTCTGTAGCAGGAGGAGAGGATCTTGCCGACGTCCTCGAACTCGCGCGACCCCTGGGAGAGGTACTGGAACAGGGCTGTGAGAAAGAGGGGCGAGAGCGCGGTTAGCATGCAGCACGGGGCCAGCTCTCCCAGCCCCCCAGCCGCGGAGCAGACCTGCAAACTGCAGCTCTCGCTACCAGAGGCAAGCACAAAACTGCAGGCCTTGCACAAGGGAACAGATCCCAAGAGATTTCCCTGCTGGCTCTGACCTTGAAAGTGACCCGCAGTATGGTTTATAGTAAATAATAAAGGCATTCCTGCAAAAATGTAATAGAATTGAATACTGGGTAAATTGTACTTCAGACAAAATACATTCGTCAACTCATTCACAGCAAGAATCGCAGGTAGGTGGACAAAGAAATGCCGAATTCTGTATACTGCATGTTGAAATCATCCATGGTGGAGAGCACATGCATCCAAAACAGCAGTAGAGCGCAGTAATAACTAGCCTACATTTGGCGCATGCTGTTGACAGACAGCAGAAAGACTGGGGTTGGCAAGCGCTTGATGGCTCACCAAGTAAAAACAAGGGAAAGGGAAAGGGGGGGGGGGTTCATTTCACTTTTCAAGAGCCCATCATTACAAAACAAAGTCGATCATCCCCGTGAACAGCAGGCCCACTGTGCTCATTTTACCAAACCAACAGACAGGAAGCACCTGTCAATGTGCATCCCATTTCCGCCTCGAGTTAGCACCAGGCACACTGACACTTCGAGGTCACGTGTTGCAGTATTAACTACAGCTTCATCTTTGAAATCCATAATCGGACGCCTCCCAGACCCCACACTCACTGTTCAGAGCACCACTTGGATGCTCTGGCTGCCTACCCCTCAAAAAAACAGCGATACTTGCACTTAGCCCGGGGGGCTACCATTCCTGAAGGTTTAAGGAAGCACATGCAAGATCAACATTAAATCACATACTCAGACTTCAAAAAAAACATTAAAGATTTGGTTCCGATGTAACAAAGATGACTGAATTCCTCCTTTCATTTCAGAGCACTTTAAGGTTCACAGAACGTACTATGAGTTTACCAAAAACTAAAGCGGTGCAACTCTGTGCACACTAACAAAGCACGTTTCGGTGTCTATCTTAAGAGCCAGCCTCTTTTCTGTAACAAAATAAATCACGTCAGCAAAGGTCCACTGAAATGACGGCTTAATACTCATCAACTGCATTCTAACAAAGCAAAGCTAGGTTTCAGAACTGACATGGGTTATACAGTCAGGTTTAGCATTATTATGGTCAGCCTGAAAAGGTAGCAATCATTGAAGTGTTCAAGCAATGGCAATCTGCCTTTTTCCAATTTCATGGAGACAACTATAAAACAAATCACTTGATGAGGCCAAACAAAATGTGCAAGATCTCAAAATAAACCCGTTCAAATAAATTACATTAATGTCAACTGTGTATCCAAAAGGGAACTGCATTAATAATTCCGGGTTTGCTACAAACTGCACGGCAATGCAAACACACAGCTGACATTCGAAGCAGGACAATGCAGGACCACAGCTGTGTTTCATAGTACAGTGAAGGCAGCAAATTTCCACACGGTTACAGGCTACAACAGCATGCTGCTCACTGACACTATTCATATGGAATGATCAAAACTGAGCCCTCTGAAGTCCCGCGTCAACAGTAACGCAGCCACCCACGGCAATCTCCCCCAGAAAACACATTACGGGAGTCAGTGTGGGATGGCCTACAGGAGAGGAGCACAGAATTCAGCCCACGTTTTACACTCATGGGTTTTAGGAGGGGTAAATGGTTTGTAAATGGAGAGATCTGGTCCAAAACGGTCTTCCTGTTAGTAAACCTACAATGAAAGAAGACAGGAATGATTAACCGTGTTGACTATAGTCAAATGCCAAAAGGTGAGTCACATTAGCAAGGGCACCATGTTTGCATCATTTGATCCTTAAAAACAATATTCACAGTTTGAGCTTTATGTTCTTGGCAGAGAGGTACAGGGTGGGGTGGTGCTAATCTATCAATCCCTTGTTGTGCACTTGCGTGTCTAAAAGGGGATCCAATTAATCTAACGGGAACAAATGCTGGAGCCCTACTGGTAACTCGGGCTTACTTAAGAGGCTGCATTCTAGCCTCCACACACTAGGGGCTACAGCAGATGAAGACATTCAAATAATCCGTTTCTTTTTCTTTTGATTCAGAACACTTATAGACTTTTTAAATTAAATTCCAGCTACTGCATGAAAACAGCTTAAGAGCTAGCCAACCACAAGTCATGCAAATATAAAATGTGTACCTAAAGTGAACTAAGTTGTGTTCTAAAATACCCAAGTATACTATCTGGGGGGCTCAAAGTTACTGATGTCCATATGTCCAAAATTCAGCCATGAAGTGTGCTCAATCATAGGTGTAGCATTTTAAATTATTCAGCAACTTCACTAGACTGTCCTTTTCGAGACCACGTGGAGTCCAAATCACAAACTCTTTTAATTACTTTATACAAAAATTAAATAAATGCTATGATTTTAAGCCTATTTTATCAAGAATGCTTTATTTATTTTTGTCCTGAAGCAGCAAGGTTGTTATACTGCCCACTACAAGAGGGCTTGATATCGCTCTTCTGGAGATCAGGCTGGTTTACACTGTAACCAAATCAGCAGCGTGACTGTTTAGTAGGCTGAAGGGACATTCCACCAGCTCTCATACGGAAATACTTTACATAAAAAGACAATGCTACACACAGACACACACCCCTAACCACCCGACCCCACACCCCCCCCCCCCCCCCCCCCCCCCAAAACACCCCCCTTAATTTTTGCACAAAGGATACGTCTTAATTTGTGACTTAAACATTTTAAGTTCAAGGGAAAAAGTAAATGCACTGGGCTTTTTAAAAGTCTGTTCGGGACAAAGATTTTCTTAAAAGGACTTCAGAGATGCTCCTATTTTCAGACTGAAATGTGACCTTACTTTGTTTTCTTCCAAAACATGTATTAGGACCATTATTTTATACTGCTGTGCACTATAATATTGCAAGAATCGCTACACAGGGACGTGAGGTGACAAACTATATTTCTTTGTACAGCACATTCAGAAGAGTTTATCCAGCCCAAATGTGATATTGTACATGTGCATGAGGGGGAAAAGACTAGCTGCATTTAGACCAAATGTAAGTTTCAACTACATCTAATCTGCAATGTGGAGGCTTGATTATTAGCAAACTAAGTCCACGAGGTTGACCTGCAGGGATAAAGTGTCCCAGACCTCAGACCATCCTTAAACACTGAGAATGTGTAAGGCCTGCAAGCCAGAGGACACATGGCAGAACACCACCAAGAGACGCCCTCTGCCAAGGGAGGAAGGCCCAGCGTTCAACACATGAGCAAAGGCCCACTTCTGGTATGGTCTTCCAGAAATTAATTATCTTGGACATCGCACACAAGGACCCCAGGACTGCACCTGTCCAGTTGTGGCTACAGAGCAGAACAAAAAGGTCTCCCCTCAATATAGCTTGAACTAAAGAAGGTGGAACTGGAAGTGATGTGCGCCTATAGGAACAGGGCCCTGGAATTCACCGGCAAACAAAGTTAGACTCCCTCAACAGGCCTACCAGCCTTGGACCTATTCAACGTTCATCATCACTGGATTCAACCAACTGGAAGCTGGAATGTCTGGTACCAGGTATACTGGTTCAAGAAGATTTGTTGTTTGCCCCCATAACTACAGCCACACAAGGATACCAGCTGAAAAATCTATTTCTCAAGCTAATCCATTTTCACTGAATGGGTGGAGAGAAAGGGTGAACAAAAATAAATGGAGGGGTCTCCTTTAGACATCAACTGGAGATGGGTGTGGCCAAGCAAAAAAAACTTGGCACCTGAGGTTAAAAAAAAATACCCACACACTTCAGAGAATTTGACAAAAAAATTACTTAATGGATCTTCAGGCGTGGGCCTATCCGTTATCCAAAAATAAACTAAAGGCCATCCGACTGTTGTGATTGGTCTCAATTTATGAAGGCACGCGACTCGTTAAAAACAAGGTACCATCTTCACGTGGTTGTCCTCCGCTTTTATGCCGTCTCCCAGCTCTGAAACTTACCTGCAGTGTTAGAGCATTCTTTTGAGTGTTTGCCGGCATATGATAACGGTGTTCGCGCTTAATAAACTACCCTCTGCAGATGGATCAAGCCAAAACAATTCTCTAACCTCAGCCAAGAAACGCGATTTGCCTCGTACATGCAGCAGATGAGCTACGAACCAGAACATAGCCTCTGTGTTAGGAACATTAGCTTGAGAGAATGCACAACCTTTCCGTTCTTTGCTCTTCCTTGGGATCTGAAAGTTTAGCCGTGGCAGCTCATCTAAAGGTCGCTGGTATGCCGAGGGAGAACTGTTGTGCCTCAGCTCCGACACTCCGCTCCTCCGTCTTTCAGTAGCTTCTTGCTCAGACGCTAGTCCTTCACACACAGCTTGTTCGCCATCTTGACTGGATGCGACCGCGGCGGGCAACAAATGCTTCAAAATATCGCAACTCTCCGCAGGAACATCACCGCTGTGCCTTCTATCGGCTCCCTTGCTCTGCTGTCTCTCCATATTGAGGTTACTGGCCATGTTTCAGACGACGGATGAAACACTCGCCGCTTCCACACTTCTGCGGACGCTGTATATGGCTCTCCCACTATCTCTTCTCAACCTGCCTCCGCCATTCTGTCTCTCTGACGTACTCCTTCCTCTCCACTGCTTCACTCTGCCGCCCGACGTTGCATTTATAATCTCACTCACGTACAAACGAACGTCGCGCCTCCTGTAGGAACTTGAGTGTACTGTACTCTGACACAGCCTGTACCTTTTTTGAGGCTCGTATCATAGACTGTAGTTTCTTCGTATGATCTGACTCGACATAAATGGTCTGAAAATTTTCAGTTATTTTTTCCCCAGTTAAAATATTCTATTGTTATCTCAGCTGTGTTATTATTTACTGAACCATTTTATATCATATCGTTATCTCAAGTATGTTATTTTTATTAAACTATTCTATCACTAAAATCATAATGCGAAGATTTTTTTAAAATCGAAACTAATGCAGAATGTTACTGTAATTTATAGGTCGGTCATTAATCGGCCTACATCAGTGGTAGTTCCCATTTTGCTGATCTAGAGAATTAAGCGAACGCAGATTTTTTTTCTATATGACACATTATTTACATATTTTTGTGGCCCTTCAAGTGTACAGTGACTGGAATTATTTATTTCCCTTCTCTGAATTGCAACCATACGGTTGCAGGAAGATCATGTGCGGCACATCCCCAAACGCTGCCAGTGAATATTTTCTGCAGCAATTAGCAGCCACTTTGCACTTTGTTCTTGCCCATAAGTTTGGTAGTTTGTTTCACTGCAAGTTAAATTATAACTTTCAGGTTATGGCTGGGTAAGTCTTTTGTCTGGAAAAGAAATCAAGAGCTATTGTCTTTTCCAGACAAAAACATTTATTTATGTTTCCACACGCAGGTGTAGCCTTGCTACATCAGTAGGTAGGTAGATACATACTTTACTGTCCTTGCAAGAATTTTATTTGCACATTCAAGTAGCTCAGGTAGGCAATCACATAAAAAACACATTGCATGCAAGATTTGTGTCACTTTATGCAATATTTAGTGTACTTGTCTGTACAGTAGCCTATCTACAGTTCTTAATATTTATTTAAAAATTTCCGATTAACAAGATGCTTAGCTACAGTGGTTGTGGTGTACCAGTACCTGGTGGCATTATTTATTAGGCTAAAGAAGTCCACACAGTGCGGTAACAGAGCTATAATATTGGCTCCGAGGGACCACAGCAGAGTGGGAGTTTTGCTGTGGCAGTGGTGGGGGGGGGGCACATACAAAGGGATGCCATCAACATGAGAGGATGACAGGGTCCCAGGGTCCAGGACTAACACCCCCTCTCCCCTCAGGAAAGCCAGCATGGGGCCTCTTCCCAGGGGAACTTGGTTCGCTTGGCTCCACTTTAGCCTCGTTGCCATGAGTTGCATCAGGCAGTGAGGGGATGTTGTTTTTGTGCTGCACACCCAGGGTTTTCCCAGGTGATCCCTCTTCATGAGGCCTGGGCTCAGCTTCCAAGGCGACTCGTTTCAACCTCAGGATACGGTGGGTAAACATATGTAGCAACGCTGCCACTGACTCAGTCAGGAGGGACCAATCACTGACCAGTCAGACAATCTAATGAGCGCATCCCATTGCTAATAATTAGGCATTAAGTAATTTGTAACTGCATTTTAAAAACATATTTACGAGATAGTAAATGCAAACAATAAAAAATTCAAACAATTCAGACAACACCATTCCAGCTTAGCCTGTGTCTTTCCTGCAGAAACTATTTCACTTACTGATGAGGTGGTGCTTTTCAAACAGCATTTATCCACCATTGGGAATGTGACTGGAATGAGAAGTAATCAAACATTTTCTTTTAAAAAATCAATTGTCTACATTTCCATATTCTTAATTGAATACTTTACCAAATTAATGAGTGAATAATGATACTGTATATTCTACATTATGTTAAGTTACATTATTATGGCTAAACATGGTTACACCAAAAAGCACTGTTCTGTGACACTATCTGTCACGCTGTAGGACAGAGTTCTGCAACTCTGGTCTTGGACAGCTATAGTGTCTGCTGGGGTTTGATTTAACCTTAAAATCAGCAGCCAGTTCAGACCCCAAGAAACCAGGTGAGGTGAGTGAACTTAAGTGCTGAGTGAAAATGGAAACCTGCACACGCCCTGGCTCTCCAGGAACAGAGACCGCGGTGGTAGAATCTTCTTCTGATGTGTTGTCAACAAGAAGAAAAGACTCCTGTGGGCGAAACACCATCAACACTGAACCAAAAAAGGCAGATGCACATCCTTTTTGACCAGCAGATCATAAGTTGCTATGCAATTTTATGATGGTTTTCTCCTGTTAATATTACTGCCCATCAGCTGGACCCTTCTGAGTGTGTATTAAATATTGCACCTGGAAATCTTAAGCTTCTTTGCAATTTCTCAGAGGGAATAACCTTTTTCCCACAATGTCTACTTGGACCCACACATGTAAGCTTAATGCCCTCTTCTTTGCCATATTTCTTGTAGCTTTCGTGCCTGTGTTACTTAAACTACAGGCCAATGGTATTAGGCTACCTGTGGTTGGAAAAAAATATGCCTCACACATACCACACCAGGGTGAATCTGATTTTCTCAGAATGGGGCTGGGCCTGGGCCAACTATTAATTATGGAGTCACTATTAATTATGTTTGTCCCTGTGTATTTCACTCTGTGTGCTTAATCTCACTTGTTTTCCACCGTCTTATTAATGTATGGGAACCAACGCGTATCAGGCGTCACGGCTGAAAGCCCTTGCCTGCAAATGAGCTCATGGCATGATGGCAGGCACCGGGGCAGAGAGGGGCACCCTGATGAGGTAATCAGCGGGGAGCACTGCTCAGGGAGTGGGGTGGTAGACAATGGAGAGGGCAGTAACTGGTGGTTACATTCTATGGGTGTGACCTGGTGTACTGAGTTTCAGGTAATTGTTCACAATAAAGGGGAATATCTCATGAAGTTATGCAGAGGTCTCCTGGACTGTCCTGCTGTTGCCGTCTCATCTTTGGGGTTCCTGCCGTCTGTTCCTGGGGTGTTGGCCACCACATCACAAGTACACACAGCTGGCCAAGAAGCAGCTGAGCAGTGAATTGTCCAATTACTTTTGGTACCCTAAAATGGGGGAGCTATGTATAAAAATGGCTGTTATTCCTACATTGTTAATCCGACATGGATATGGATAACCTCATATTAAAGGTGACAGCCGAACCTCATATTCTTTGTTTCTTTTAAAATCCAATGTGTTGGAGTACAGAGCCAAAAATAACAAGTGTATCAGTGTTCAAATACAGACAGACTGCACTGTACATACTCAAGATTTATCTCTTTTAATTGTACTTTCAAATTTTTAAATCACTTGCAATGAATTTAAGGCAAATTTGTGACTTGTTACAGAAGTAATACCTTTGCTGTATACTTATATTGTATTGCTCCGATCTCTTGAGTATCTGCTTTTGCAAGGGTAAGTGCCTTTCCTTGGGGACTGCTGACAGCGAATGAAAATTAAGTACTCAATAAACAAATTAAATGGAACAAGTTGTTTTCTGTAAGATGCTAATGTGTTTCCATGGAACCACAGCAAGACAGTCATGAAATAAGAAAGATACACTAGCACTAGCAGGTGCCAGCATAGAAAAAAATAGCATCACCCTTGTCAGACGCAGTTTAGAGTTCTTTAGATTTTGAACATATCAGTTTATTTCATTTACAAATAGCTACCACCACACACAACAGAAGCACAATCAGCAGAAATAAATAGCAGGGTGACTTGATAGAGACAGATGGCAAATTTGTATTTCCTGCAGTAGGTAAGTGTTTTACATCTTTAGAGGCCAGGAATGGTTTACTAGTTCATAGACTGCCATCAAAAGCTTTGGTGGAGATGCATAATAAAAGAAATCAAACAGAGTATAAAATTCTGAGCCACCATACTGACAAAAATATCCTCTGATATTTGTTGAAGTGTACTCTGTTGCAGTGAAATTATACCCGAGCCTAAAGATAATACACAGGGTAGAAGGTAAAATTGAGTTGGGAAAGGACTGTCTGAGCAGCTCAGCAGAAGTCAATAAATACACTTTATTACAGAGATCTAAAGATGTCTCACTTCAGATTTTAATAACAAAACAAACAAGATAATTATATATAGAGTGTTTAGAGAATATATGCCTTTCCTGAGTTCAAATTTTGTCATAACTTCTGATTATTCATGGGCATTGCTAATATGTGAACATATTCCAAGCTTGAGCTTAATAACTGTGCTTTATATATTTCTAAATGTAATCTGTATTTGAATTATTTTTTAAATAACAATAGGATGCTCTCTAGGCAGCTATAAAATCAGATGCCAAGAATATGGGAATTTCTATCGGGAAATATCCACAAAAAATGCTTACCCATCTTCACATCCAAAATCTTTCTTGAATACTGTATACTCCCTGATGACTCTGCATTATCCGAAGAGCCAAATTAATAAGCATTCAGAACTTCAGAGGATCTGCAAAACAGAAAGCAAACATTCTGCTAGAGACAATAATAACAGTTTCTCTGCATTTGAAAGCCTAAAATCTACATTATAGATGGATCAATCCTACTTTATTGAACATAATAATAGATGTGTTTTCTTACATGTAAAATGGGAAAGTTTAATGCCGTCACCACTGAAGTATGGCGAAAAATATATAATTTACTATTTTAAACACTGTAAAAAATGACCATAAAAACCTATATCCTTGCAAATATTATCCTTGCGCTTAATCATGAAATACAGATTATCAGTTTGACAAAATACAAAGTAAACTGGGGGAAGCTCTCTTGCTACAAAGGAGAACTGAAACCAGCGAAATTAATCTCTTTTCAGTCCCGATCTCTGTTTCCTCTGGAAGCGCATTTCCATTATCCCGAATGCATTTACACAATGGAATAAGATGCTTATTAAATTTGTGTGGTTCAGAAAGAAGCCAATGGAACTGACTGGAAAAATAAGCAGACTGCACAGCATAAAGGTAATTTCTTGGAATGTCATGTAAATTAAAAAGGAGGTGATTTGATATCAATGTGTGAATTTGAATAGCTTGTATTAGAGTAATACAGTAATTTTAGATAAAATAAACGGCGTAGTGATTTTCAAAAGGGTGAATTACCTATACCTAGCAACTTTCAAGTCTCGTAGAGTGTTTTTCCACACCGTTTCAACATGAATGGCAGTGAATGATTTTTAAAAATGTAGGCTGAGATCTACTAAAGTATACACTGTATACACTTATGTACACAAAATTTGTTGAAGACGGGGCAATCTCTGCTAATGGCGAGAAGTCAAAATTAGACCGGTCCTTTAATCCAACAACATGAGCGAATGAGTGTGTAGCAAAAACTAATGTAATCATTCGGACGGAGTGTAGCACAGTGGGTAAGGAACTGGACTTGTAACCGAAAGGTCGCAGGTTCTATTCCCGGGTAGGACACTGCCGTTGTACCCTTGAGCAAGGTACTTAACCAGCATTGCTTCAGTATATATCCAGCTGTATAAATGGATACAATGTAAATGCCTGTAATGTAATGTCATGTAATTCTCTGATAAAATTTGTTTACAATAGCCAGTAACTAAATCTCAGTAATTTGAATCAGTCATCAAACCTTTGGTATCTCTACCTGAGTGAACTCCTCCAGACACCCAAGGCTGACACCCAATAAGCCCGTTTGTGTAGCTTCACCTTGTGTAAATTGTACAGGGGTTCATTGCCAGAGTGATAATTATGAAAAAGGATGCAAAGATTTTCCTGTAACCACTTAGGACACCACTAACAGTATTAACTGAATCTATTAGATCTGTTTTACAGTTCACATTATTGATGGTTAGTAAGTATAGTTCATCAACTTACCTCGATTATAATTTAATAAGCTTATAACAGAGTTCACACAGTACTATTCTCACAGAGCTCACATAGATGAGAGACAGGCTCTTGGTTGGTCTAGCTCAACCTTGGGTGTCTGGTGCAGATATTCGCTCCCAATGAGCCTGGTTGTGTCTTCAACTGCGTGAGCAGTATGAGGGCAGTGCTGTGTGATCAATGTCATAAGCAGGCTGATGAAGTGATCTTCAGTAAAACTGAACTGTGAAAATGTCAGTGTGTAGTTCTGCCCAAAGTGGTTACATGATATTCATTGCATAGCCATTATTAATCTAATGTTAATCTTATTAATCTATCCGTGACCTTATGTGCAGTAATTTCAGAATGCACTGCTACAATAGACAGTGAATTCAGTTTGTAGTGTAGGAACATTTTGAGATTCCCCATGCTTGTGATGATGTCACATGTCAAAGTTAGGGTATTCCCATCAATGTTGATCAAACTGGTTCCTCCAAACTCTCAATGCTCCATGATAAAAGTACATCACATGTATGACTATTCACTCATATAATCAATATGTAATCCAATAAACCTGTATCATTAGTTGCAGCTGAGCTTATGGAAATGCAAGAAACCACAGTATCAACTGTAGAAAAAAAGCAAGAGAATGCAGAAGGCTTAAAAAACCACACTCAGCAGAAAACATTAATCAAATACTAACCACTTATATTTTCAAACTGATCAACTGCTAATAAATGTGCTAGAAGACTAATATTTTACAGTGACCCCTATGTATCCTGAATACAATGGAAAATTACAGGAGGCTGTGACTTTACAGAAAATTACAGAATAAAGACTAATATTTTTTAAGGGAAAGTTGGGGTAACTTTCTACAATGACGTTATCACCCAAGAACAGGAAATCATTGTGGTGCCAAGAAGGTCAGGTAGACCCAAGAACAGGAAATCATTGTGGTGCCAAGAAGGTCAGGTAGACCCAAGAACAGGAAATCATTGTGGTGCCAAGGACAGATGGCATTTTAAGGAATGTGTTAGGGGGAGTTGTGGGGTGCACAGTGTATAAAATGAATGTAAAACTGACAATCGAGGTTCAATTCTGCAGAATTGATCCGGCTTTGTGCACCTGTGCAAATAAAGTCTAACTTTTCTGAAGAGCTTGCTGCTGTGGTGTCTTTTCCCTCGTGAAGTTGTTTTCTACAAATTAAAGATTGGACTTTGAATTCTGTCGGTTCCTAGACACGACAGTAGCTCTTTGAGTTTCAATTGTGACTGCATTACTAGACTACTGGTATAGGTCTAGAGTCTGTTTATTTCAAATGAAAGTCAAGAAATTAAAAATATAATAACACTCATCACATACCTGCACAAGTTCAAAGTGGATCACTCTCTTAGTAGAGTCTTCCATCATGCTATATGTGGTGTATTTGGCATTGTGGCCTGTGTAAAATAATAACAGCAATAATAATAGTTTTGTACTGCATTGAGGCTTCTCCTCTTATGGCAAATACATTTACACCCATTCTAGAGCCTATCACATTCAGACATTTCCACAGACAACTTGAAAGTTATTGGTTGAAACAACAATGCATCCAAAGCAGCAGTGTTTTGTCTTCTGCTTATTTTGACTATTGATAAAAAGTTCACATTTGTACAATAATTATCAACACCTGAATTATTAACCTACCTGGTGAGTCACTTCTGTCATCTCCACAGACATCAATCCCCTGTCCAGTTTGAAGAATGTCTTGTGAACAGGACAGCAAAGCGAGGTGAAGAGGTTGATTTCTGGAACACCTCGGATTGATGGACAGGATGTCCAGTGTCCGGAGTTGTTGTTGATACAGACCCATTCTATTTTGAGCATCCCACCTTGTCTTTTCTTTACCATTGTTTCAACAGGCCCCTGACATTCTCGGCATTTTTTTAAAAGCTCCAAAAGTTTCGATTCATAAACAATCCACTTGTCATTCTTCCAAAGTGGACCAACAAATGACGTATCTGGGCAGGACTCATCACTTGTAGGGAGTCTAGATATCTCAAATGTGATATCACTGCTGTGCCCTGAAAGAAATTAACAATAAACACTGTAATGTAGGCTACTTGTGCAATTTTCATAATCGAGGTATTGACATGCATACATCCTCATATCAAAGAACCACATATCCAAGTGCAAAGTGTTTTACAAATACGTCAGGGTAACATTGGTGAAATGGGGCAATTATTTGTAAAGCCCTTGTACACACATTCACAAAGGGCTTCACAAGCCCACAAATCTAAAACAATGATACGATTGCGACTAAACTATCCACTCCCTAAGAATAATCCCAACATCCATCCACCGACCCACTATACCAGGCCAATGCTAAATGAGAAAACTCCCCCATGTGAGATTGCTCGGATGAATTCCTATTTTAAATTTCTGTCGATACAGATATATAGTTAGAAGATACTCTGTTTAGAATTTAGACCAAGTCTAATGTGATCGAATCGAGATAATGCTTCTGAAACAATTGTGAGTAATCTGGTTGTCTAACAGTTACATGTTGCACTATTATAGTGACTATTACATCAGGGGGACATGCGTACATTACGATACGTATTTGCGTCTCTTATGCTAGCGACCTAAAAGTATACATTTGGCTCAAATATTTGCAATCACGTTAGCCATAATTCAGCACCCGGCCTTACCTGCGGTGGTACAGCAGACGATGAGCTCGCTGTAGCCGCATTGTCGGTAGTATCGGACCCGGTGTCTTCGGTGAACCATGGGAAGATGGTAGGGACAGAACCAGGTTTGAGCTGTGGTTTGTAGCTTGCCGATTCCGGATAATCATTTCTTAGAAAGTGTTCACAACATACACGTAAAGGCAGTAACTCTGTGAAATCGATAGGGATTGTAGCCAGGGTATCGAATGGCAAGCAGCCATTGTTTGCAAAGTTCAGGATCGTTTGGGAAAATGTATTTGCTGTCTTTTTAGTCTTTTTGTATAACTATCACAGCCCTGAACCACGCAACGCATGATTTATATTTTCCCTTCATACAGCTTCTTCTACATTTCCAACAGAGCGCGAATCCAAATTCCTGTTTACAAATTCACACTGAGTGAATTCAAGTATGATGTGTAACTTTCAGCCAATCGTTGATCTCGATTATACTTTGGTTCTGCCCTCCGAGCTATCAATCACAACAGAGCCACAACAGATCTTTACATCAGAATATGGTGAGCAGTATTAAAATTGATTAAATTATGTTAATTCACAATTTAAGACTGTGCCTTTGCTTAGGGACACTGACAGACTGAAAACCCACATAGACTACATGGGCAAATTGGCAAGTAAGTAACTGTTTGATGGAGCACAGGTGTTTTTAGATTCACAAAAACTTTACATTAGTGACTGTTCTTACAAGATCTTCTTCTTGAGATTTATAGCTCTAGAATTATTAAAGTGGGCTGTGGGAAGAAATTACCGAAGCGGTGATCGAAACGCAAAGGGTATTAATGGGGTATTATTTTTAACCATGACATAAACATAAAATTAGAGATATTGTGAGTTTACAATATAATCATAATTCAAATGTGAATTTGTGTAGAACTAGAAATTCATCTGAGGTTTATTTGAAAATGAATAGAAAAAAAAAATGTCCTTATTAGGATTGTGTAGTACTGTCCAACAAAACTATTGCCGTTATTTAAATGATGGTAGAACTGCCCTATATTTCCCTTCTTCAGGCCTCAGTGAGCACAGGGAGGATGATATAACACACCCATGCAGCGAGAAATACATTTGCAAAACTGATGTGTCAAATAAATATAGAAACTGACCAACTGGCCTGCATGTGGACAGCAGCAGTGCAGAAGGACAAGAGTCAGTCTGGCAGCAATGTGGGATTCAGACAGTGAGATTAAGAGGAAATGTGAGGACGGGGTTCCGGAGGGCTAACAGCCACTCATGAGAATAACCTCTGTTCACTGGCTTGTGAGTCATATTCCCATGGTGCTTTGCTCTGGTGTATAAATTCAAATATTGTTTGCTAGTCCCTGTGGCTCTTGTTAGTGAACACATACACACATTTTCTCTCTCTCTCTCTCTCTCTCTCTCTCTCTCTCCCATACACACACACACTCTCTCTCTCTCTCTCTCTCTCTCATACACACACACACACACTCTCTCTCTCTCGCTCTCTCTCACACACACAAGCACATATGTGAATACGCAGGCACAGGCATGTGTTCATACACAAACACAGGTATACCCTCAGAGGCGCCTTCAACAGGCTGATGCAACCAGAACCTCCGGTGTGCCCATATAAAAAAAGAACCAATCACACAGTATAATTTGTACCATCTGGTTCTGCTTAATTAAACTGAGAATTACAAGTGAGGATGTAGTCACAGTGACTTTCTCCTATAAACACAATCTCAGTGTTATTAGTGCAGAGAGAGATATCCTCTATATGCATGGATCAACTTTATTGCTGGTGGCATTTATGTAATGTTTAAAGAAATAACCAAAAAATACCCAGTTTGGTCAGAGCAATTGAAGGGCTTAGCTAACATTTCAAATATGGCCATTTCAATGTTATTGTGGGGATGATATCTGTTGTTTTGGTTAATACATTTAATAGCCAAAAAGGTAACTGTAGAAAACCAGTCTAGAGGTATTGGCATCATTACAGCACCTTCCTGTGTGCTCTGAGGAATGTGTGTGCACACTGAACATATAGACATATTCATTATTTTAGCATATTGTAGAGAGGTCTGGTAGTAGGTGTTTTCCAGAAGGTTCTGCTTCTAATGAGCAACAGGCGCTTGTCATTCAACATTCAGGAGGATCCAGAGAGTCCGCCCTC
Organism: Anguilla anguilla; assembly: GCF_013347855.1. Lineage (NCBI taxonomy): Eukaryota > Metazoa > Chordata > Actinopteri > Anguilliformes > Anguillidae > Anguilla > Anguilla anguilla. Next base: position 22,392,564 of record NC_049213.1, read on the forward strand.
TGTCGAGTATACTGAGGACGATACACGTCATCCAAAAAAATAATATCTCATCTTCCTGGTCAGGAGAGGTTACAAGCACGTCAATGACCTTTCATTGGTAAAGGATTCAGTCTCTTGTTGCGGTGGTGCAGGTGTATTTGGCCCCTAAAAATTGTTTTGGTCAAGGGCTCGTCCAAATAAGCTGTCAAGATCATGCTACTAATGCGTCCAAACGATGTCAGCGTTGTTCAACGGTAAATTTGTAGAGGCGCTCTCATGCTGAGTGATAAGTTTATGCCTTATTGTCCATTTCAGCAGTAACAAAGGTAAACAGTAATAGTCTTTCATCCTCTGGGTGAGAAGCAGGCTTTACCAGGGAATGGTGAACCCCTGTGTCATGTCCCTCAACCTTCACTGCGGTGGAGGTCAACAGGAGTACCTGATGTGGCCTGGTCCACGCAGCCTCGGGCGTACCTTACGCATGCTTCTTGATGTAGACCCGGTCCCCTGGCTGTGGTGCAGGGAGGAAGTCTTCAGCCTGCCCACATTGGGCTGCTGTGGCCTGCAAAAGATGCACAAGCTAATGCCTTAGGCAAACACAGAGTATAATCCACCATTTTCTGTAGCAGAACAGCCATGTCCAGGTGGGACAAAGCTCCCAGGACTCTCATGGGTCTTCCTGTGATGACCTCATGTGGACTCAAGCCAGTGCTTTTATTAGCTGTTGCTCTCACTGCCATGAGAGCCACAGGAAACGCTGCAACCCACATTAACCCATTGCCAGTTGACCATATGATCTTAGTGATTTTATTTTTCAACGTTCTGTTCATGTTTTCTACCAAACCCAGTTATTGAGGGTAGTAGGGGCAATGAAATGCTTGACTGAGGGTTCACATATGGCCTTCATTATCTTACCAATGAAATTTGTGCCTTGATCGCTGTCAATTCTGCATGGGATTCCCCAACGAGGAATGTAGTCATTCAGCAGAAGTTTCAAAACGCTGTCTGCTCATGCACTTGTGGGTAGGTAGGCCTCAACCCACCATGAAAATTTATCAAAAATTACCGGTACATATTTATTTCTTCCTTCTGGTGTGAAGGAACCAGTGAACTAAAGCTGAATGTGATGAAATGACCCTTCAAGAAAAGGCTGAGAATGCAAAGGAGTTTTAAGAACAGCTCCGCTATTCGTTTGTGCACACACACTACATTGTTAACAGTAGTTCTTGAAAAATACCAGCAGTCCTTTCCCTGCCCAGCTGGCCTTAGCGAATTGGCAGTTTTCTCAACACTGGAATGTGACAATTCATGATAGGCTAAAGTGCAAGCAGGGAGCAGACCCCTTGGTTCCAGGACTTTACCAAACTGAGCACTGCTCCAAATGCCTTGTTTGGTCCTGTTAGCCCACACGTCCGACCTTGAGGCAGATTACTGTGCCTCCTTTTCAGACGGGGGGACTGTGGAAACAGGTGCCACAGATTGTTGTGATGACGAGCCATGACACAATGTCCAGCTGCAGCGACACGGACCAGACCAAGCCGCACAGAGATGCCTGTTGCGTCTTACAAACTGTGGACCTGGGCCACAACGGACCCCTACAGAGAGCTACTGTACCAAAGACCGGACAGGCAGAGCGGATCTATCCTGTCACAGTCACAGATGCACACCAACTACATTACATTACATTACATTACATTTATTTGGCAGACGCTTTTATCCAAAGCGATGTACAAAAAGTGCATTTCATGGTCATAGACAACTACTAAACACAGGTTCAGTAAGATACAATACTTATTTTGTACAGCTATTTCTAGCCAAGAACACAGTTTAGTTCACACAGTGAACATTCAGACCTAACCACTGCAAAGCCAACTAGGCAATAGAATAAGCTACAGTATTAGGACAAATACAAATTACCAAAAAGTGCTGCAATGGGGCAACATGTAACAAGTGTCATGAAAAAGGGGTGGGGGGGGGGATTTAGAGTGAAATATACAGCGTGGTGGTGGTTAGTCTAGGTATAGTCTGAAGAGATGAGTCTTCAGGCCACGGCGGAAGATAGGTAGTGAGGGGGAGGTTCGGAGAGGGATGGGGAGTTCGTTCCATCACTGGGGAGCTAGGGTGGAGAAGCTCTGTGATCGCTTTGGTCGGGTGGTAGGGGTTACAAGGCGCCCTGCTGCAGCAGAGCGGAGTGGTCGAGCAGGCACATAGGATCGAATCATGTCCTGCAAGTAGATGGGGGCTGTCCTGTTGGCTGCAGTGTAGGCAAGGGTCAGGGCTTTGAACCGACTACCCCAAAGGATTACCAACAAACACCTGTTTACTGCAGCCTCATTCAGCAATACAATTAATATTACTTGTTTTCACCCAAAAATTTTTTTTTGCTGACAACCAGCAAGCCATTACCATACACAGTCATGAAAGTTGTAAGAAAACATGCCTACCTTATTTATATAACGCGTGGTCTTCACAAGTGTAGGTGGAGTGGCGCGGGAGACTGAATGGTCAGGTCCTGTTTATGACGCCAGAACTGTTTGACTCCAAGAACTGGTGGAAAAAGGTACGAGGCAGGAAGTGTAAATAATCAGTATTCTTTATTCTGCAGAAGAGGAGCCCATTCACACAACAGGATGAATGCACCACAGAGGGGCAGTCCCTCTGAACATTTATTACATTCGTATCACATCACTCGTTTGACCTCCTGTTGAGCCAGTCCTCATGTATTATGTTCAGTGGTCACCCAAATAAGCTGAATAAGGTTTGATTTATTGTTTACAGAGAGGGCTTGGGCAGAACTTTCTCACCAGTCCAGACCCCCTCCCATCTTCACAACAATGTTAGTCAGTAATTATGAACTATGGATAATATTTATTCGTTACAATCGTTAAAACACATACATATGTAGAATTTATAATTTCAACTCCAGAATTGACGTTTACATTTTTTGTGACAATGGAAGATTGTCACAAAACAGAATTGACAACAGAATTTAACTAGCCTTCACCTACCAATGATATCAAGACATAACACTGAGTTGAAATAAGAAACTTGTATGTGAAGTGTACAGTATAATCTAATCTGAACAGTGACGTTTATTCAGTTATATAGAAATATATACACAAAATATACCAATTATAGCCACTGGTTTCAATGGAATATTTCTAAATACCAAAATAATTCGTAAAAAAAGGAAAGCAGACAGTCTGCCTTCATGTATTTTTGTCTTTACTTTATTCAGACAAGGGTAGATTTATTAATTGATAAATTGACAGGTTGCTATTGATAATCAGTTTTACATTTCATATGCAATGCCCTTGTCATTATAATCTGGCAGTATTCCTTCACGAAATTCATTTAAAAATCTCTGAAGTCAATATCTTGCAGTTCAAATACCAGACACCTGAGGGCAGTACATCAGTCTATTTAAAAAATGTTCTTCTGGTTGAGGCCTGAGATACCATTTTGTTGCACTAAAAGGCGTAGGCGCAATATCATGGTAACATCTAATCAATATAAACTGAAGCTGCACAATACAGTTTCAGCATCAAAAACCACAGTTTATCCTCAGAGGGAGAAAGACAGTGTACCAATAATGGGCTATTTTGAATAGGAAATTCATCGACGGAGGTTTGAAATGACTTGGAGAGACATGCAATCTGAGCCTTTAAGGCTCATATACACCGTACACACAGCAGCTGTGGCACACAGAACCAGGCGGCACAGCCTGCAGCTTCCAAACCACTTCTCACCTGGGCTTCCGACAGGGGGGTCTGTGGACTCCTGGGGGCCCTTAAAGGTACTGTAGGGGGTCCGGGGCCAGAAAGGATATGCACTGACTATGTTTAAAAATATAACCCCTTTTTAAGTTATGAGGGGGTCCCACAGACACCTTTGAGCCTGGGTGGGGGTCCCTGGATCAGAAAAGGTTGAAACCCCCAGGCTGACGATGTTAATGCCGGTTCCATTTGCCTCGCGACTCTCGCACTTTTCCAGGGTTTCCAGGAGACAGCATTTGTTTTACAGCTGTATTTTGCTTCAGACACGTGTAAGAAGCCATTTTTGGACATAAATTGAAACGAGTAGTGACTATTACAAAATTACAAGCGCTCCCCCTTCCCTTTTGATCAAAATTTCTGTTTCAAAAACCATCCAGTCCTTTAAAGAAACCTGAGACATGGCTGCTTTTTCCCCTCGGACTTTCACTGCTGATTTTAAATATCTGCTGGCATGAAAGGCAACAATGTGACATGAGAATGATGCAATTTCACATCAGGTTGTGTTTATCTGGCACTTTATAACAAATGTAACATAAACACTTCTCTGTGTTGCGTAGCAAGCCGGAAAGATCAAAGAGAGGCAGACTGCGAAGCCGTCACTCTGGCACTGACCTTGTGAGAGCTCAGTTCTCCGGCATTTAAGAGCAGCGCACCGACAGGAACAGCTGGGGAAGGAGAAGCGCATCTTCAAAGGCGAATGTCACTTCCAAAACATTTAAACTTTTATTTCCTCAAAAGCACTTTAAAAGGATGGCAGGGTATTTTATGGTCCTATTTCTGTTCTGTTCCCCCCCCAGTTACTCATGTTCTGATTTATTTCCTGTTACCTTTAAAGATTTTACTGCATCTCCAGCCTTGCGGCGTTATTGCTAACAGACAGACCTAAAAAATAAAAACAACTGGCACACTCCTCCCCTTTAGCTCGGCTCCTAAACGTGGTCCAGGACATGTACAGGATTGTTCCTCCACCCAAACCATTTTTAGTCGCATATCAAAAGTTTGTTTTGCAGTGCATAAGCAATGGTGCAAATAAAAGCAGAAAATTCACAGAATTCCCTAAAAGTAGGTCTGCTTCCCAAAATAGGCCTGATCATAGTTTTTCTGTAATGATAGAGATTACAGTGTGAAAGCTGACAGAGGCTGCTGGTGTACTACAGATGACTGCTAAGATATCAGTTTATATGAGCAGCGAATATTTCATTTAGGCAATGTATGTAACATTTGTGCATATGGACAGTTCTTTGGCATAAAGAAAGAGTGTGCTGGCTACACCTGACACAAAATCAGCAGTGTCATTTAGGACTTACTAACAGTCCTGAGTCTTTTCATCAGAGTAAGAACAAAAGTAATACTCTGGAACAACTGGCAATAGTCATTTAAATTTTTAGCGAGTGACTTGCTAGTGAGGCACAATAATAATGAGAAAACAACCAAATAGTATGTAAACATTCATACAAATTGCATTGAAGGAATAGTTCAGTTGCAGGTGTTGGCACAGGAAGATGTTTTGAACAAGGTGCGCCGCTGACACAAATGCAAAATCGTGACATCACTCATTTTATTATTTCTCATTTTATTTGGTGAACTTTTTAGCAGGGAGGGGCTTGAAATGAGGCGGTTCTCTATTTCATAAATATGTCACAAACAGATCATGACGACATAACTATGGAAAATGCAGATTTACACTAGGTTATATTACGTTTCCACTAACGTAACAGGCCTACACATCGCTCATACCAAAACAGAATAAACAAAAGCTCCTGAGTGCATAAAAAAGGCTGAGTGGACAGGGAATAAAGCACAAGACTGGACAAATCAGAAACACGTACCTTTCTACCACATGAAATCCCACAACATCCACCTTTCAGGCCAATTCACCCAGTGTGACTCAACGATACCTGAACCTGCCATCTACTGGCTGAAACGTGTAATGGAATTGGCTTTACCTGACGGGACAAAACAGAATATATATTTTGTAAATGACCCCAGGTGACCTGAGAAGAGTCTGGGCATATTACCCACACTATTAACACAATCACCTGGAAGGTATTATATTTGGAATATTTAAAAGAGAAACACTTCCTTTTCAGCTGTTAAGTCAGACATGTTAAACAAAAAAATCTAATCCACATACTGCTAATGACAAGTAATTTGCTGGCATGTTCTCATAAACAATACAATATGCTAAACAGACACAATGGCCATTATTTTGGCTGCTATAGTGAGATCTGTGAAGTTGAAAGAGGGGTGGTTGTTGGGGCAAGTTCAGCAGGAATAAGACCACTCAACTGGCTGTTTCATGAGGAACAGTGGCTAAGGTGATGGTGGTATGGAAGTCTGAGGTAAAGACATAATTAACTAGGCGTGACTATGCAAAAGTGCATACTCCTCAGTCATGATGTCAATGTACTGGTTTGAGAATCAGTCCATTACAAATATCAATCTTTCAATCAATATTTCCTTTATTTTGGCAGTCACCTGTACAATAAAACTGAAATTATATTTTAGAAACTCAAGAAACGAATGAGTCTACTTGCTTACTTCCGAAAGTAAGACAGAAATGGACCGTTTCTAGGGGTTAACCCTGTGTGTTATTCATATCTGTAATACGTTCGAGGAGACTCTTCTGGATTCTTCTAGAAGAACCCTGGGCGTCGAGTCATGTGATCTCCCGTTCACATCCAGCTGCTGGGCGCTCGGAAGGGACTGGCCTAGCAGCCCACGGGACTGGGAACGATCTGGTTTTATGTCCATCAGGCCTTACACGGGACAGGCAGTGAACAGGTCCATGGAAACACAGCAGTGCTTCAGCAGTGAAGTTCTCTGGTGGTCCTGCATTGGTGCCCTGGCACGTCCTGGGGTGGACTGGATCTACTCATACCCTTAGCAGGCAAGATTATTGTTTGTGGTACTGTGTCACCATCTTCAGCCATGTTCAAACGTTTCTTTCTTGCATTTTTTTTCCTGCAGAAGGATGTCTTTCAAGATGAAAATGCCCTCATCCACAAAGCAGTAGCCGTCCCAACGATATGAAGAGCATGACATTGACACAATTCACCCAAATGAGCTCCACCAAAAAGTTGTGAGTTGATTAGCCTTGTTGAGGAGAAGTATTATAGTCTGCCTAATTGTAGAATTCCATACACTGGTAGACTCTATGCTACAGCTCAAACTGGCTGTACTGGACAGACGTGGTGACACAACATCCTATTACACGACCACTCCCAATAGGTATCAGATTTCAATGGGAAAAACAATCATTTATTACATTTCTGAAATCAGGCCATTTATTTGGTAATGTTTTCAGTTCCATCATACATCTTTCTTTTGCTCCATCAACACAAATGTCATCACATAACAGTGTCTTTTCTTGGACAAATCAAAAGCACACAAACACACACACACACAAATATGCACGCACACATACACGCACACATGCATGGACACACACACAGACACGCGCACACAACCGGGTCTTTCTGAGAGGCTGTGATTCTCTCTTTCCTGTCCTTGCATTTCCTGTGCCATTATGTCACATCCTGTCTCCAAAGTCACCAACAATAAGAACAAAACAATAAGCCACTGTGGGAAAAACACTATAAATAAATGTCCTAAAGGATAAATTTCAATACATTTCTTAAAAAAAAAAAAACAAAGAAAAAAAAAAAGGCATACATTTTGGATAAATTTTGATAGTGATTACCTGGTCACAATTTCTTTAACACATGTGACTTAACAAAACAAGACAAATAGGCCAAACAGGTACAAACAGGTAAACTGGCACAAGACAAAAAAAAACAAAGACAAAACGAAAACAACAACAACAACAGAACACATTTTTGGCAATGCTTGAGCGGTCTTAGTTTGAGCTCTGTGTGCGTCAGTTCAGCACACAGAACATCCAGTGACTAAAGCAGGTCTGCACAAGCTACACAGGGCAAAGCAAACTACTCGCTTACACAGTCAGAAAAAAAACCTTCAGCTTAATTTAATAACTTTATCTTTTAGTTCTGTTTTAACATGAAGAAGGTAAACGACCCGGGCAAATTACTTGACTTTCATCCAACAATTACCAGACCTCAGACAGCAACAGCTACATCATACTGGCTTTGTTACCCCACGATGTGACTTACGCATAAGACAGCCCCCCCCCATGTTTTGACAGGCTATACTTTCACAGTGCCCTGTGCACGGGAGGAGGGGGGGGGGGGGTCAGTGACTAACGTGTCTAAGGTGATGAACACCTTTGAGGGAATGTACAGTCTCTTGATCTTTGTCCAATCGAAGTGCTTCTCTCGGAATCCGAACGTCATATTACGGAGTGATAATACGTGTTTCTTGCCTCTGACCCCACGCGTAGGGCCAGTGTTAATGCAGACTTCAGACAACAGGCCAGCGCTCCATGTTCCCCCTGAGACAGAGGCTGCTTTTAAGGTTGTGGGCGTGAATGTGTCCAATGGCGTGATCTGTCTCTCTGAGAGACAGGGCTCTTTTCCCCCAGCATGGCTCTGCACTCAAAACACAAACACACAGACCCTGTCCCGCCCCCAGTCTCCTCTCCCTTCTGCTCCAGTCGTGTGAGAGAATGCAGCCGGCCTGGACCTCAGAGGCCTGTGGCTTCACAGTGGCCTCTCGGGTTGAACCCAGCTAACACAAAATGTTCTCAGAATGTTACTGCAATGTTTATTCAATGTTATTACAATGCCACTACATGGCAGCAACATTGAGAGAACATTTTGTTAGCTGGGAAGTGGCCTGCTGGATTTGCTCACAGTGTTTTTTCATTGGCTGTCCTTCTGAAGCATCTCACAGATCAGACTGCCATTCGCTGCAGAGTGTCAGAGCCACGCCTTTCAAAGCTCACTCTCTTCTTCTACTGGAGAGAGAACTAAGGGTAAAAAAGCCGTGGTACAGAGTCACAGGAACACAGCACCCGCCTCCCGACCTTCGACCTCGGTGCACCAGAAAAACCCAAACGCTTCACACCACTTCACATCCCCTGCTACTCTCCCTTGATTGTCTTAAAACATTCTGCTGGTCATTTTGACTGGATATTCACTCACTGTAAACACTATGTTCCCTACTGCCTACATAAATATACATAAATCTGCCTGGGCTTTCCGCTGAGAGGGCACAGCAGAAGGGCAGTGGCTGGGGGGTCGTGTGGGCAGTGCCTCCCATCCCGAGGTGAGGGTTTGATGGGTGCGGCGCCACTCCCTCCCATTTCTTCCTCAGGACCCGGCCACACCCAGGACCTTTTGTCCCTGAGTCAGAAACTCCACTCAGCAGGAGGGTGAGAGGGAGACAGTGACCTCGCCCCTTCCTAAAGAACACTGACACCCCTACCCTCCTCCCCTCTGCAGAACGCAGAGATGCCCCTTCCCCTCCCGCCCACAGGACACACTGCCATGGAGAACACCACCGCCGTATATCAGGAAAACGGCAGAGAGAAAGAGAGAATGAATGCTCAGACAAACAAAACAGACACGAAGAAAGAGAAGGCATCAAGGAAGAAGAAGTGCTTTCCACATACTGCTGTCCACTCCCAGGGTGCAGGTGGGCCTCCATGGTCCAATACTGTACAAGACCGCTTCAGAGGGAAGTGGGGGCGAGGGGGTGTCGGGCCGTGAGAGGGGCGACGGAACGCGCCCCCTCCCCAGGAATCAGACCTCGGCGGAGGGGTCAGACCTCGTGTTCGTGTGCTCCATCTGAGGGCAGTCAGGGACCGCCTCGCTGGTGTCCATGCTACAGTCCGACACCTCGCTGTCGCTGTGCTCCATGCTCTCCGGCCTGGGCCCCGCCTGTCCCGAGGGAGGGTCCCCGGCCCCGCCCCCAGCCCCGCTCCCCGCCGCGCCCTTCGCCTGCCGGATGCAGTTGAGCCACTGCTGCTTGTTGAAGGCGTCGCTGGCCTGGAAAGAGTAGGACTGGAGCTGCGTGCCGCTGCGGAACGTCACCCGGAAGAAGTTCTTGGCTGGAGGAAGAGGAGGAGATTAGTCCTGCTGTAGCACCGCTGACTAAACTCTACTTTAATAAATAACTTTACTATCAGCATTTAATTTAGATTCACTGCTTTATTTACCAATACCTTTGGTCAGTTCTGTCTTATACATGTCAATTTGAAATGCCTGTTTAGGGACGAGCACTGGGACTAGAAGAGGCTGGAGGAGAGGGGAGGCTTTGCTATAAACCATGTTTCATTGGGAACTTTACTTCAGCCCTCCTCACTGACGCAAAGCCTCGTCAGGACAGCACAAGCCCAGCAGAACAGCCTAGCCGTAGCGCCGGTTGCTAAAATGACCCATAACCCCCCGGTAGCATCGCGGACACGGGGCGCGCGAGCAGCATTTTCAGGGGGACACTCACTCCTCTCGTTGTTGCTGAAGGCCCCGCGGATGGAGCCGCCCAGCCGGATCTCGCCGTCCTGCAGGTCCTCCCAGTCCAGGAGGCGCACGGGGATGGGCTGGCGGTACAGCTGGTAGCACAGCTGCTCGTTGAGCGTGACGGCGCGCGTGATCACCAGCACGTCCTGGAACAGGAAGACGTGCAGCTTCTGCGCAGGGAGAGAGGAGAGGGGACAGGGCGTGTGAGGACCGGGGCTCTGGGCTGCAGGAGCAGGAGCAGGAGCAGCAGCAGGAGCAGGAGCAGGGGCAGGAGCAGGAGCAGGAGCAGGTGCAGGAGCAACAGCAGGAGCAGGAGCACTGTAACTGATGTACTACCACAAGCAGCAGTAACTGCAAAATACTAGCAGAGGACTACTAGTACTAATACGAGTAGAAATAATTAGTATAATTAGGAAAATATTAGACTGTTACTATTAGTACTCATAGCGTTATCTGTAGTACATACAGTAGTACAATACTAGTAGTAGTGGTGCTAGTAGTTATAAATTCATCAGCACAGTTCCCAATATGTATTGACATATGGCTCATTGAACGTGCTGCATTTTCCCTGTTCAACCCCCTGTAACATTTTACAGACACATTTCATTTGGAAATTTACTCGGATTTTACCATCTGCACTCAGTGACCTCAGCGAGAGAAAATTTATATTCATGTGTTTTTCTTTTTATAACTATTAACGACTGCTAAGGTTCACTCCTTTTTCTGAGGCGATAACAGGAAATTGTTGCTTTTTGCCAAATCCGAAAATATCATGAGAAACAGGAGGCCTTATGAGCGGTCAAGGTCTGGTCACCTTGAACGCCAGACCTGAAGGCTGCTACCCATCAAAGCTTTTCTGTTGGTGAGATTTAGGCACGGAGTACAATAACCAGAATTGTCTAAATTTGTATCTGTATCTGGAGAAATGAACCAATGAAAACCTGTTTTTACGCTTTGGCTCGAAATGTATAAAAATGTGCCATGGACAAACGATTTTTGGAACAAATTCCACTGTCCTATCTGAGAGCAGCTGGATTTCTTCCCTTGAGGCCTCAATAAAGAGAAAACTTTGTTTCATCGCACTTCTATTAAGGAAAATAGTTTAGTGTAATTTCCACAACACCTCCTATTTTTAGAACGCTGCTGGGAACGGCTCATTAATTAAAAGCAGTGAAATAATCTCTAAATAAACCACCAACCAGCAACATGGTGACTGAGCGCACAAACACAGCAGCACAAAAGAACAGCCAGGAGTTCTGCATGGACTGGAGCCTGGCATATGGACTTAACTATGGGCCCAAACTTAGGAAGGGACTCTTTTGGCTGCAGAGGTCTTTCCCTTTCTCTCGACTGGCCCACCCACTCTCCTGGGGAGCTCTGAGAGGATTCATGAGCTCACCTGCGTGACACCGTTAGCCAGCCGGGCTTGGGCTGCGTGTGAACCGCCTGCCCTGACCTGCTGATGATTACAACAGGCCCGCCTCTCAGGCTGTGCTGTAGGAACCTCGCCGTGACCAATCACATGCCTGCCCCCGCTGTGTAGACCTCACAATGACCAATTACCCGCCTGCCCCTCACCGCAGCATTACAGAACCATCAATGAGATGGCCTGACATCAGGGATATTTACGCGGGACATACCGTCCCTTGACTTTGACCTCTGTGGACCCTTGTACTTAACCTCTGGCTTGAGTTACAGGACGCATTCTTGCCCGAGCCATTTCTCTCTCATCACGTCCTTTTCACGCCCGCTGGGGCGGCCGGGGGTCAAAGGGCACGAGCCCACGCCTCTAACCTGCGGCTTTGTGGCGAGCGTGGGTGGCCGAAACGCTCTGAGCTGCACTAAAAGCGCGATGAGCCGGACGCACCATGGAGTGCACCTCTCTTAAAATGTCCGAACAGCACCCTGTCATAACATTTACGAGGAGGCCGGAAAGCCAGGGGAAGCCTGATAAAGCCTAGGAGGGCCATGTCCACACAGACGCTTGTACACACAGTTACAACGGCTGACCACAGCCAGGGGAAGCTGTGCAGGTGTGTGTGAGTACAGTAAGGTGTTGGAGCAGAGTGAGTATAGTGAGGGACAGTAAGGTGTTGGGGCGGGGTGCAGAGCTGGTTTAAAACACTCACGGCGCCTCTGTTGTTCTTCAGGTCTCCGTGGCAGGTGAGCACGCGGGAGCGGTCGATGAGCAGATCCCTCTGGCTCTCCTCCAGGTACAGCAGCCGCTCCTTGTAGTATCGGCATTCCGACTCGCCGGTCTGCGCGTTGATCTCTGCCACAATGCCCTGGATTATATTGATCTGCGGGACAGACACGCCGAGGGGGTCACGAGAGCGGAGTGATTTAGGGGGACTCCTAACGCCGCCTCAAACTGACAAAACTTCAGCGAAGCTGAGCCTCGCTTTATCCGATGTCCAGCAGAGGGATTCAAAGCAAAAGCTAAAGAAATTATTAGAAACTGAATTCCAGGCAGTAAAATTGAGGTTGCACACTCCTGTTAGTTCCAAAATTATTGTAAAGCCTCAATGTTTCAGCACCTCCATGAAACTCACGCCTGACACAGGGATACCCAAATATGGCCTCTTGAGGCCTGTAGTGCTGCTGGTTTTCATTACCACCTGACAGGATTAATGTCACTGATTGGCCAGAGATCCCACTCACCTGCTGCTCCTCATTAGAGCAGAAGAATGAAAACCAGCAGCACTAGCGGCCTCTAGGGCAAGGTCTGAGTACCCCAGGGCAAACACACCCACACCTAAGGAGCATCAGTCTCAGGGCAGACAGCGAGACACGCCTCCTGCTCTGAGACTGGCAGCTTATCATTGGCTGGGCCCCTGTCTGGGGACTGCCCCAGGGGCTCATTCCACTGACAGATGCTAAAGCACCTGCAGGGTGAGAAATGGCTGGGACGGGATTGGACAAGGATGGGATGGGGCAGCCCCTGTCCCCCGGGGGGAAAAAAATGAGTCATCAGAGCTGATGGGGACCAGCGCGGGCCTGAGCTCTCTGGCTCTCTCACAAAAATGTGCAATGAGAGCAGGCCTTGCTGGCACTGCTGTACTGTAAACTGACACTAATACGTTTGCCATTGCAGCTTCATTGTGTCTTAAGACAAAAAAATAAGACAAAGCTGCCACTATTACAAAGCACTGCATTTCAAAGATTGGCAGTTCAGACCCAGCTGTGTGGTTCATACTCAGGACTACGCTCTCCTCAGCATGCATTACAACATTTTCCCAGCAGGGGGCATAGTTTCGCTAAATGCAGGGTATGCTCTCAGCCACAATTTGAACATTTATCTATTGATAGCACAGGTTATCACAGAGAGACAGACAGCACACTTAGAGAAAGAAAGGCTGAAATATAGCTTTGAAACACAAAGAATCCAAAACCCTTATATGCTGTAAAAACCTGAATGCACTCCTGTAGATCCTAGATCATTTTCAAAGAAACATGCTAAGAAAAATATTCAATCCTATAAAAAATTTTTAAAAACCACTGGGTAATTTTGCAGGTAATTTTACTGGCGGCTAAAGGGCTAGCATGTTTTGGGTAATTATGTGGGAGAGGACTGAAGGAACCCGTTAGCCAGACAGGACACTCACCGCCTCCTCCAGGTACTGTCGGTCGGGGTGGTCGTTGGGCGTGTGCTTGAGGATCTCGCGCAGCAGCAGCGGGTACTTGACCAGCCGGGAGCGCGGGATGTCCAGAAAGTTCCACAGGTCCAGCTTGCGGCTGAAGGGCGACTCCAGGCAGCGCTGCAGGAAGTCCTGCACGCGGTGGTCCTGCTTCTTGTGGTCCAGCAGGGCCTTGGCCGCCACCTGGTTGCTGCAGTAGCCGTTGTAGGAGTCCAGGCAGGGCAGCTGGGAGAAGGGAGAGGGTGAGACTGGGGCCTCTGTACTACCACCTCTCTGAGCATCACCAACTGGCCACCTGACACCAGTGCGCTCAGACAGGGCTCCTCTATCAAAGCACACACAGGGGAGCCAGCGTGTTCACCCTGCCTTTCCAAAGGGGAAATAAGGATTCACACAAAAGCGGAATAACATCCTGAGAAATACGACAACAGACTAACATTCCACAATAATAATTCATTTTAAAAGTAGGTCTCAGAGGGCAGAAAGCGCAGAGACATACATGGCCATTGGTGTGGCAGGCAGGCAAGGGTAGCCAGTCAGACTGCTGCAGCGAAGTACAGGATGATGGGTGACCAGGCCGAGGTGCATTAACCCGTGAGAGACCCCAGTCCCAAAACTACTGCACTGCTGCTTCTCAACGCCACGGCAACAGCTGACCTGGTTACAAGCCTGGCCGCTCCAACTCACTCACTTCCTGTTCAGCTGGGAAATGTCGTCACGAAGGCTTTGATATCATAATAATATTAATAATGAGAAGGGATGAACCTTAATGTCACTGCTGCAGTTTTGCAAGACGGGGAGTTCAGCTCCCTGTGATTCACGACCAAGAGAATTCCACAGAAACATTTTAATCATCGGTCCGTCGCCCCCCCCTTCTGCAGCGCGTCCAAAAGCACAGCGATGGAAAGGGTGACTAACGAATAGACGCTCACCATTCTGGAGTCACATGACCATTCCCAGAAATCTCCTTAGATGTTCTGACACGGCAAAGGCCACCACTGCTCCAGAGAGCATTTCAACATATCACACGCATGTTATGTAAGATGCATCAACACAGCTGGAATAGAGCCCAGCCTTCGGTCCCTCCTGCAGCACACTCACTTCCCTTTTAGTCCAAAGATCCAAGACTTAACAGCAGTTCGCCTTCACTGAAACTGGAAAATATTTACTCTACCGAGTTACGCAATCCTGTGGATGTGTTCTGCGGCAGAAGGACAGGGGTCACGGAGGAGACCTCCGATTCAGCTGGAGACGCGCTCACAGAGGAGTAGCGTGCCGCCACGCTTCGCTTCCCATGATGCCCCACTGTAAACAAGAAGGAAGGCCCCATTTGGCACAGCCTCGTCCCCGTCCTTAAAACATCCACCGACTCCCTCCACGCAGCGCCCCACTGACTGCTGGGATGGATATCGATGGCTCTGCGGACAGCAGCATAACTCTTTCCCGTTGGCCGGCTGTCCCGCCCGCCGGTCCCGCCGTGCAGCAGAGGAAGCGTGGCGTCCTTCTGACACCTGGCTGACGGACCTGCTGGGGACGCCTCCCCGGCCTCTCACCCTGAGGTTAGCGGCGGCCGCGCCCGGATCGCCAGCAGCTGCGGAGTGTGGAGACTCCGAGGTGAGGAACAGGCCAGTCTCACACACCTCACTTTGGGTTGCAGGAACGCATCTACAGGACGCCATACACAGGACTGCAGGTGTTTCTGAAACATTATTTTTGTCCAAAACACATCTGCTGAATGCCTCAAATTGACCTGTAATCATAATTGTAACTATAATTATAATTGTATGGAAGGTGAGTGCTCAGCAGGTTTTGGGAGGAGGGCAATTCGATTTTGATTGGGTCAATTCAGAAAATTAATCCCAATTCAATTGCAATTCATTAACTGAAAAATGAATCCTGAACTTTCAACTCCAGGGCTGACTGTGGAATATAATTCACTCCCCCCCCTCCACCCTCCCCCCAGGGCTCAGCAGACTGACCTGCAGAGTCAGAGCCCAATGGGACAGAAACTTCCACAGCACAGGAAAAAAACACCCCCTCTTTCACTGCTCTTTCAAGGATTTGATGAATCAGGAAGTACCTGAATGCATTTTGGGACCACTTTTATTTGGGCTTTATTTGTGAACATTCTCCAGCTACCAGCTGATACCACAGTGCAAAAGTGTTTCTGATGTGCGTGTGCTTGTGACATACCCAAGCTGTCAGCCTCAGGTGGAGAGAAAAAGATATAAATAAAAGTTAAGGAAAAATCAGTATGCCCTGATTGGCCAGGAACAGCGTCACGTAGGAGCGGTTTCAAGCAACTCAGGCCCCTCCCCCTCCTCCTGATTGGCATGCTGAGGCCGCTGTCCCGCTCTGCCTCACACCCCTCCGGCGTTGACCCCCCCGCCCCCGCGTCGCTCTCCCCAGAGCGCCCGTTCCGTGCCCAGCAGAGCCATCTTGTGTTCTGCCCACGCGACGGGCAGTGCCCTCACAGACCAGCCTAATCCCCCCCTAATCCCCCGCTGCCCACGCGCTGAAGCCCCCTCTGAGGTCTCTTTATTTCCCCCCATTCCCCACGTCACACAGGCCCGGGGGGGGGGGGGGGGGGTCACAGCCTGAGTCACGCGCCGTGACCTGCCCTCAGGGAGGGAGGAAGACGGAAAAGGCAGGAGCTCAAGAGCCAGAGAATCAGACAAAGGCACACTGAACACAGGAATTAATAACAGGGCAGAGAAGACCGGCCCTTCCCATTCAACGCGCCTTCAGGTTCCACTGCCCTATGGCTTTACCAGACTCCAGCATAAATCATCTGGACAGGAAGAAAAGGCCTCCCGAAAAAAACCTGAGGTAAGGTGGAGGGTTGGCTTCACTTCAATGCTCCTGTGACAGAGAAACGGCACAGAACAGGAAATTGGCCAGCAGGAGCACGATTGAGCCCCTCTCCCAATACGCCCCACTCCCCTTCCCCTTCCCCGACCCATCCCCCCACCCGCTAAAGATCACAAAGTTCATGATGTCGACCGATTCGCATCAGAAGCACGCGGTCGAAGAGGGTAAAAAAAAAAAAAAACACCAATGTTTTTTGCCCTGCAGCGTATCCCGATATAAAACCCTGCGCTCTCTGTAGAGAGAACATTCGACAGGACTGTGGGGGTGTGAGTAATGGGCTGGTCCCTCCAAACCACACACCCCTTCCCCCTTCCCCCTCCCCTCCTCCCCTCCTCCCCTCCTCCATTCCTGGCAATGGCTCACTGCACTCCCCCCAGGCTGGCCTGGTTTCCCTCAAAGATCAGCAGGATGCACTCAGGCAAACAGAGAGAGCTATATACACAAACACACAAACACACTCCTGATTAATCAAGAAATGCAGATAATCTGACCATAAATCAGGGACCTCAAACTCACACAGTATTTGCCCCAGGTGCGTTACCATCAACTGCCTGCAGGGGCAGCGAGCACACCAGCAGGCCATCCGGGTAAGAGCACAGAGTGACAGACACCAGCTGGTAGAGCAAGCTGTGAAGGGGCCTTTTCCCAGGGGCCCAGAGGGAGCATGCAGTACGGGACGGGGTGGCGCAGGACGGGGTGGCGCAGGACGGGGGCGAAGGGTGCGGCTCCTCTTACCCAGTCGACCAGGATGTGTCCGATGTGGTCCGTGGAGCCATCTGGTTTCCTGGCCTCTCTGAGGCGACTCAGCAGATCTGCGGGCAGGAGGGAGAGGCACTGAGGTCAGAAACACACACATCTGAGGTCACAGACACACACTTCTGAGGACAGAAATACACACATCTGAGGACAGAAACACACATACTTCTGAGAACAGAAACACACACACTTCTGAGGACAGAAACACATACTCTTCTGAGGACAGAAACACACACTCTTCTGAGGACAGAAACACACACACTTCTGAGGACAGAAACACATACTCTTCTGAGGACAGAAACACACACAATTCTGAGGACAGAAACATACACACTTCTGAGGACCGAAACACACACACTTCTGAGGACATAAACACACTTCAGAGGGCAGGAGGGAGAGGCACTGGAGTCAACTCTGCCATTTCTCTCATTCTCCTCTAAACCTGGAGGTCCCATAAAACTGCAGTTTCAGTCCACATAGTGTCTTCATAGTGCTTTTCAATCTGCACAATCCTCTGACTTTTGTGCCCCAATATTGCGTGTCTGTGTGCATGTGTCGTTCTGCCTGTGTGCACGTGTGTACATGCGTATTTGGTAAACTGCGCGTATGCAAGTGTGCACGTCCCTGACTGAGGGCACACTCGAACCCTCACCTTCGTGAAGAGGGATGAGAGAGTCCAGGGTTCCGAAGATCTGGTTGAGCTCCTGCTCGGTCATGATTGACAGCTTCAGCATGGGGTCGTGGTAGGCCTGCAGAGAAATCGGACTGATGGGCGGGCTTAGGCAGCAATGCGACCTGTTCAGCTGCATGTCGCCAGGAGCACGTGCAGAGAATATGCTTACAATCACGGAACTTTCACAGGAAGAGACATGCGGAAACATCGGCTATTAAAAGTAGCTTCAAAAACACCGACTCAGCACCGACTGAATTAAAACATGGAAAAACTAAAAAAAACGTATGACCCTTTGTGCAGATGTAAGAATTATCATCTGTGCACCAGCTTGGCCTGTGTGTATAAACATGGCCAATATTCACTGAGACCACCCTATTCCCTTTACATCCAATAATAAACACAGATCCCAGGCAACTAAACAAGGCAACCAATTTCAAACCTAAACACCAAGCCCAGAAACTGCAGCTGTTTCATTGATGGCACAGAGGAAATAAAAGGCAGAAGAAATACATGGGAACCATTTACTGGCTTTTTACATTTTATATAAAGCCATAGAAAAGACAATAAAGGACACAGTAATCCTATAAAAGCATGAGGGATTGGGTTTGGGATTGTCCAATTGGGTTTTTTTAAAATGAATAATGGCAGTTGCTGCAGCGGAGGGGAAACTGGAGATGGGCTTCTCACATGAGTGAAGTAACTCACCCCTTACACATTCCAAGAAACAAAAACAAAGTGGGGGTGGGGGTAAGGGGGGTGAAGAAGGCTCCTAATTGGAAAAACAGATCTAACCTTCTTAGCCAGCTTCAGGTCCTCAATCAGGTCCTGCTCCCCCTGAGACAGTTCGAAGATAGCCTGTGGTGGGGGGGGGGGGGGGGGGGGGGGGGCAGAGAGGTAGAGAGCAAAAGAAAAAGAGATAGTGAGGGAAAGAAATCAAACCACGGCCTCTGTTCCATCTCTGAGGATCAACAACTGGCCACCTGACACCAGTGTGCTCAGACAGGGCTCCTCTATCAAAGCAAACACACCGCGGCAATGAGAAGCCAGCGTGTTCATCCTGGGATCCACGTCTCGCTGCATTATTTCAGCTATTGTCGACCGTAAAATCGATGATTTTTGAAAATAGGCCATGGCCTTATAATTGCGCCCCAGGGACAAACGCAGCGCTTAACCGTGTCAGTCAATGTGCGGTGTGGGGCTGTGCATGTGGGGCTGTGCATGCAGGGTGTGGGGCTGTGCATGTGGGGTGCGGTGCCACGGCGTTCAGAAAGTAGTTCAACCGATACGAGTTTCCATCAAAAGAGAGGGGACAGGTGGGGGGGTCACGCAGAGAGGGTCTGCCTCGACATTAAAGGCCCCTATTAAACCACAGCGCAGGCTGAGGTAGATACACACCGAAAGACCCCCCCCCCCCCCCCCCCCCCCCCTTTGACCCCTCAGAACTCAATACTTCCCAGAAGACAGCTGGGCTCCGTTGTCCACACCATATCAACAGCACTTTGAAGTCTGTGTGGCCGGGCAGGAAACTCAATTTGTGAAAGGGAGGGGTGGTGGGTGGAATGCTCCAAACGGACCACACTAATGTCAACCTAATAGCCACAGCACCTACAATGTCCTCATGGTGAGCACTTCTCAGTACGGCCAAGCAGGCAGCTCTCAAATATGTGAAAGCCTATCCTCATCTGTATGTCTGTCCAGCGGTTTTTCCTGTGACTTTTTTCTACTCTTTGCTATCTGACAACAGCACAAACACTCAGAGCATAATGCATGTAATGACCTGCTTTAAGCGCTCCTAAAAGTCAAATTAATCCCAATGTAGTAGGAAAGAAAATAAAATGTAAATCAGCAGTTGCGCACTCAGCAATTACCTGAGTATGTGCTCTAGTAAATACCTTTGCGAATTTGAAATTAATGTCCTACAAATTTGCGGGCATTCTGCCAGTTGAGCAAGTTGGTGTGTCAATACAGAGTTTTAGCCTCAAGCTCCCATGGGTCATTGCAGAGTCTTAAGAGATGTTGGTGAAATGCTTGATGGGAACAGCATAATAATAGCAAATCGGTAAACAGAATTTTAATTTTAAAAGGGTAAAAGGGTTTAAATGGGTTTTAAATGTTCAAGCTGTACATTAGCTAGGTCACTACCATAATACTAATTATGCTTAGTATGGTAGTAACCCACAATAATTCACCACATGTCATTAAATGCATATATTGCTATATGCATTCAATAACACAGAGTTAATTTTTCCGTGAAGGCTGAAGTCGGTTTGTGCATGAGGGAAGTGTAGTTCCCACGGTCACCCGGGGTTTTCACCACTCACTCACTGGACTCAATTTCATTACATTTCAGAAATGTAATGTAAATCAGTGAATGGGGTACGGGGGAGAGTGAAGGGGTACGGGGGGAGTGAATGGGGTATGGGGGGGGAGTGAATGGGGTATGGGGGAGGGTGAATGGGGCACAGGGGTGAGTGAATGGGGTACAGGAGAGTGTGAAGTGTTCCGGAGCCTCACCTCCTGCCGTTTGATTTCTTTGGAGGACAGCATGTGGCCGAGCCGCACGTCGAAGGTCTCGCTCCACAGCTTGCTGTCGCGGCGCTTGGTGGTGGCGGGGGGGGCGTGGCGGCTCCATGGTCGCGGCAGGGCCCCCTCTGTCCGGCTCTCACTTCGGAAACTGATGGAGCGCTGCCGAGGCGGGGGCCAGAAAAAGAACAGGGCATTTTTATACACAAATTTCAGTAGTTGGTCAGCCTTAGCTACAATTAAGCCTAGCCAATAACACAGCCAGAATTTCCCCAACACTTACCATGGTAAATTTATGTGTAAATTCCAGTATGGAATTCGAAAGTACACTGAGAGTTCCACCAATGGCCCAAATCTTTATGGGATAGTTCAAAAGGCATGACTCTGTTTGACAGTACTTTCCTACTGTAGATGAGTAATAATGCTGGATATGATGGGTTTGTGTGTAAGAACGCGTACAGCCGCTCTTCTGAGGAGAAATCATTCAGAAATCCTCATTTTCACACTGACACACTGGTAAGTGACACACAGACCGGAAGATCATGTGACAGTGTGAAACAGTGACAGTGTGGAGGGTGATTCACGGGCCGTTTGAAAAGCACTTTCCTCTGGGACTTTCCTCACCCAGTCTCTGAATCTGAATAATCGTAAGGAGCGCAAATATAAAACAAAGGTGAAGCAATTCAAGGAACTAAGACAAGCCCAGAAAATAGGCTATGGCGGGGCTAGTCCACAACAAAGCAGAAGTGCGTAAAGTCCCCTCTCAAGCCGTGTGTGTGAAAGAGTGAGGCTAGCGCTCGGTTGTCTTGAAACAAGAAATGGGACCAGACCTCAACTGCAGCACAATCAAAGTCAAAGTCCAGCTAGATATACAGATAACACTTCTCCATCAGGAACCAATGCGCGATATAGCCGAGTGCACAGAGCTGCTGCTAGTTAATACTCAAAGGTTCCAATCAGACATGACCACATAATGCAAAGCAGATACACAGACAGGATCAAAAATTAAGAACATAACATGCATTCAAATACAGCAACGACGCTTCATTTCCCAAAATTATCCTCCCTTATTTACATATTTGAATTTGACAGTGAGAGAACGAGAGGGATGGAGGGAGGGTGAGAGAGAGAGAAAGAGTGACAGAGGGTACTAGCTGTGGAAGTTTTCTGCAGTATGTCACGCTGATAAGCTGGGAGAGAGTGGCTGGCGCGTGTGTGAGGTGTGAAAGCAGAAGGGAAAACAGGGCCTGGCCAGTGGAGAGGAATCAGACAGCCATTTCCCCGCACACACACGGACACATTCACACACTCTCACACATACACACACGCACACACAGACAGACACAGACACAGACACACACAAAACCTTCCACATTTATACACATACAGCCACTCAGGTATAAAGATACACAAATACACACAGGGATGCACACATACACATGCTATTGAGATCTTGTATTAGTACTGTAGCAATACCCTGCATAATATAAGAACATAAGGACATAGAACAACACTAATATACAGCCAAAGGCCACTTTCCCACAGACAAAATACAGCTCAAGGAGACTCTTCCAGGGTATTTACACCATTACATAACACAGACATTCAGAGCTGGTGATTGGAAGTGTCCGACAATACTCTAGCCAAGCCAATAAAGACATTCATCGCTATTTGGCAGCTCAATGTAGCAGATTGGTCATTGTTGGAATGGGTCTTTGGGCTCAGTTTTCATCGTGTATGAAAACCGGATCAAAACAGCACAATTATGACTGAGCAAATGCAAAGCAGTCACAAGGAGTTTAGGAGCAGCAGAACCACAATACATTTGCGTGGTGTGCGTGTGTGTGTGTGTGTGCGTGTGCGTGTGTGTGCGTGTGTGTGTGTGTGTGCATGTGTGTGTGTGTGTGTCTGTCTGAGCGCGTGTGTACCTGCAGTGACTGGCCAATGCGTTTGAGGGGCGCTGCCTTCACAGGGGGGATGAGGCTGGCCAGAGATGTGACCCGGGACAGGGGCTTCACCCTTTTATTACTGGGTTCCTGAGGAAGAGGAGAGGGAGAGCGGATTAGAGCACGTCACCACACGAACACGCACACACACACGCACACACACGCACACATACACGCATGCGCACATGCGTATGCACCAACAGCACTCACCACCTCAGACAGGTGGGGACCGTCCTGCGCATGATCTCCATGGGGCCCCTGTGCCCAGCCAGCAGCGAGACGCGGCGGGGGGGCCCAGCCGATGGCCAGAGCGACCTCCGCGTGACCCTCCCCCCCGATCCTGAACCATGTGAACTCACGTACGTCCACAACCTGCAAACTGCCTCTCCTGTCGTCAAGGTTACATGTGGACAGGCGCCCCATCACATGTTACGCAACCCCCGCACCCGTCCAAAACGCCCAGGGGTAAAAACGTCAGCAGGGTAAAGAGGACGTAATATTCCAGTGCGTTTAGGGACCGCCTCACGGGGACTGGCAGGCAGGCACGCAGTGGGAGAGGACGGCCCTTCAGGCAGCAGGCAGGTCACCTACACATCATGGCCGCCTGCAGGCACCAAAGCGTTTCCCATCTACTGCATCACACGCAAGAACAGACCAACACACAGGAGGCTCTGGATGAGCTTGCAGAGACGAATGGCCCATCTGCAGCACCTTCATCTCCCTTCTCCACTCTCTATCTCTCTCCCTCACACTCTCCCTCCCTCCCTCAATCACTCTCTCTCTACCTCCATCACTCACTCACTCTCTCCCTCCATCAGTCACTGTCCCTCCATCAGCCACTCTCTCTCTCCCTCCTTTGCAGAGAGCTGGTATGACATCACAGCAGCTGCCCGATCAGTATTCAGAGTGCAGACACTCTGTAGACACTCAGGTGCATGCACACGTGCGTATGCGCTCACAAGCGCACATATACACAGTCAGGTAACAAAACTACACACAGGTAACAAAACTATGTCGACCATACATGCATACACATATAGAACAAAACAAAATGCATACTGCGTAATATTGTGTTTTAAATACCAATATTTAGGAAAGTTTTTTTTTTGAAAACAAAAAGAAAAACCTATTTACACAATTTAAGATAAAAGATGTGCATTACAGTAAGAGTAACCAAGCCATTTCACTATTATCAGTTGCCATCAATGAAACCAGGTGTTTCATAACAGTCCTTCCTATTTGGAACAGGTTAAAGGGCACATATTACCTTCCCAAAAACACCATGCTGTCGAAACAACTCAACGTGGCACTGGGCTCACTACCGTTGCGCAACAATCGCAAAAAGCCAGATTTTGACTCGATTGGTGGACGTAAACAAGCAGAAAAACAAGTCCTGCTGATGAGCAGCAGTTTGAACAAACCGTTGCATCACAGGTGCGGTGGTTCTACTCAAAAACACAACAGACACAAAGCAGGATCTATATCTGGTCCTGCAGAGTCACCAATACTGCGCTGAAAGACGAAGAGTCTGGAATAATCTGTGATCCTCAGGTGTCCAAGACAAGCCCTCATTATCAGCCCCATCACCTGCTTCCCTGTCACTTGACTTTGGCTGACCCTGGCATCGTTTATTAAAGCTGATTCACTCCAGATAACTCTCTGTGCTTTAGCAAAATGACCTTACTTCCCCCCTCCCGGCCTCTATCCCAGAATCTGACCCCGTGTGATTGCCTGTGAGACAGGGTCAGGCAGGCAAACTCCAGACAGATTTCACCTCTGGCCCTGTGTGCAGACTCACAATACCCAGCCAGTCCTGGAGTTATGTAACAGGGAGCCAGCCACACACCTCCATGACACACACACACAAACCCAAGCAGACACACACACACACACACACACTTCCACACACACACAGGAGCACGGACACACATACACACACACACACCAGAGCAGGTACACACACACACACACAGGAGCATGCACACGCACACACCAGAACAGGTACACACACACACACACACACACACACACACACACAGGAGCACAGACACACACACACCAGCGCAGGTACACACACACACGAGCAAGCACACACACACACACACACACACACACAGGAGCACAGACACACATACAGAAGCACGCGCACACACACACACACACACACACACAGGAGCACGGACACACACACATCAGAGCAGGTACACACACACACACATGAGCAAGCACACACACAGCAGCACGCGCACACACACCTGCTCCCTCCTCCAAACAGGTGACTCAGTGGACACAGTCACATTGCCTGGCCTGCTCCGTCCCTGTCCCCTGTCTGAGAGGACTCAGCAGGGAGCCGCTGGCTGCAGTATTGGGGGCATGCACCATGACCCGCACCTCTCCACACAGGCTTACATAACGCCAGGCTCCCGCCTGGAAGGAGGCTCTAATGTGGAAAGTGTTTTGTCAGGAAATAAGAGAACCTCCATTTCTGACCGCTGTCAGAGTACACTTGATGACCACCCTGGACAAAAGCTTGCTTTTACAATGGCCAGGCCAAATCGCTCACTCAGGACACAAATGTGCATGTCTCCCATGGCTCGATATCCCCTGCTGCAGGACTCAACATGCCTTCCAGCGTGGAGTCCAGAATAAGCACTGGATCAATGCACTTATGTGCACGTCCTTCGATCGCATAATTATAAAATAATGCCCTGGTGTGATCACTGGTCGGTAGTCCCAAACCACAACCACACAAGACCCCAGGGAGGCTTCGCAGTGCCCAGGGTCCAGTGTGTCCACTCAGTGACACGACAGGCCAGCAAAGCTTCTCACCAGACACTCAGCACCATGTTAGCATGTATGTATACACCACCTTTTACAAAACATTTGTCACAATACCAGTAGTCACAATACAACGCACTGTACTGTAACACACCCAACCAGAAGCTGCAGTAATTAGGGAGCTGAGAAGGGAGACAGGAGCTGAGCATCCAGTGAGTCTACGGAATCTGTGCTTGACTGCAGTGACGTGACGGGAGAGCACAGGCTCACACAGTTGCACGTGTGACCGAACGCCACAAGACTGCCTTCACCTGTCTGCGCCCGACCCACCTGGCAGCCAGCGCCAGCTGATCGGACCGAGTGAGCTTATCCCGATCAGCGGCGCCAATGGCCCCGGCCATCCCTCCCGTGCAGTAAATAAAAGCCAGAAGACGACACAGTGATAAACGCTGGCCGTGCACCCCGTGCAGCCCTGTACTGGAGGAGAGCGGAATGCACACAGTGCTAATGTATGATGCATACTGACAGAGCGGGGGGGGAAACGGGAGTCTGCTGTTTATGTGCACCGGGGAAGCAGAGCAGACGAAAACAAAACAGCGCAGAGGGAAGAGAAGGGTCTGCTGGGAAAACCGGGACCACGTCAGCGGCGTGCGCTCGGTGGAGGCTTTCCAGGCAAGCAACAAACGGGTCCACCGAAATATTAATTTCTTTGTTGACAGTGAAATACTGTTCCTCTTTTCTTCCCCCGATGGCGTTTTGCCTTTTCGCCAAAATAACCAATCGCAGGAAGCTTGCAGGGAACAAACCGTGGGAGAGCGGGCAGAGTCAGTCGCTTCCAGATTACAGTTTGTTCCAGGTCTTGGTCCAGCCACTGGGCTCGCTCACTCGAGGGGAGCTCTCCTCTGCTCTGCACACCCGTCTCCTCACCTGGCGGGCCACCGTGGTGCCCTGGAAACCGAGCGCCTCCCAGAAACGATATTACATAACCATCCCTGGCTAGGCCACACTCCCATTTTTTTACTGTACGATAAACCTGAATGAGTCACTGTGCTTCTCCACCCCTCCACCGCTCCAAAAAAACTCCATTGTCAACCCGCTTGAACTCCTTCCAAAATGTCTCACTTTCTATAATGGAGTTTTTAAAAAAAAAATCTTTCTCTGGAGGTGTTCTTATTTTTTAAGACCGGGGTTTCTTTCTCTGTCATTTTGTTTTTTTGCTTTGTTTCGCTTTGTTTTTCCCCTTTCATTCCCGTAAATGAGAAAAAGCAGGGTGGCCAGCAGGGATTTGGGTAACTAAGGAGATGACACAAGCCCCGCGTGCCTGTGGACCCAACCGGCCTTCCTGCACCTCGGCCCAGTGCTGGCCTCAGAGCAGATAGCAGCCTGCGTGGCTCCCTCACGGTCAGATTCATTAGCGCAGTGCTAACGGGCTGTAATGAAGCGCAGGGGACCAGCTCTCCTCCTGCGGGCATGTGGCTCTGTGATAAGGCCTCCATCTCCCTCCTGTTCACACACAGAATGATCTGGAATAAAGTGCAGGGGTACTAGCTCTCCTCCTGTCTGTGTGGGGCTGTGTGATAAGGCTTGCTCCTTCCTCTCAGCTAACCAGACTTAAACCCTCTCCCCTCACCCCATATGTCTTCACTCTGGGAAAAAGTCCTGAACTAAAATTGCTTATAAATCAAACGGATTAAACTTTTCTCTTAATGCCGGGCATTAGTTTACACACAATATTTTTAGAGCACTTTCATTTTTAGGCATTTCGTAATACTCGTCACTACAAAATCAAAGTTGGGAGACACTGATTTTTCTTCACAGTTCTTTAAAGTTTAAGCAGTAAGATTATGGGGAAAAAAATACCCCCTCCCTCCCTCCCAAAACATCCATTTGCCATCCAACAAAACAGATACTTGGAATGGAACAAGGGAAGAGAAAACGCTGAAACGGTTGAAGGCGTCTCCATGGAAATGGGCCTCGGTTTTAAGGGGGGTGTCCCGGAGCGTGATTTAGGATGACGGGCACCAGCAGCAGCATGAAAGACAGGGCCCGGGGCGAGGACGCGTGACTCGGGGCGGCGCATTGTGCTAAGAGAGAGAGTCTGGGAGGCTGATGAGTCATGGTGCGATCACAGCGCGCACCGCACAGGGAGGGACGCAGCCGCCGCCGCTCGAAGGAAACCCAGCTCAGACTCCGGGCACGGCCAAATTTTACTATTTTTTGGGGGGGGGAGCGGGGACTCGGTGGCTGCTGTAGTCGACGCGCGTGAGAATGAACGGGGAGAGGGGGCACGTGGAATTAAACTCAGGAGAAACCCAGAGGAACTCAGCCAGCATCACAACCCTGAGACAAATCGCCCGTCCGTCACTCTCTCCTACCACCTGAGAAGTCATTTGTTTTGTGTGCGGGTTCCTTAACCTGACAGAGCATAGGGATTATATCTACATCACTTGGCCCTGAGCTTACATCCTTGGAGGTCTACTCACAGGGTGGAGTCACCAGGCAGCTTCTGCTGAACAGTGTTCACATGTGCAGTGACTCAGACAGCCACTGCTCAGGTTTGGTTTGATGAGAATGAAATCACACCAAACAGCAGCAGCAGCATTCTTGTTCTCTGAACTGCAAGCAAGGTTATAAGTTCAGCCTGTCTGGAATTTACAGTGCTGGTAATGTGTTAGGGGGTAAAGCCACCAGGCGAGATGAGAGTTGCATGGTGAGTTTGCTCATCTCCCTCCGGCAAAACAGGTTTGAGCAAACAGCCCCAAGCCAAGGTGATGTCACTGCAGCGCAGAGCAGCTCAGGTACCTGTAAGCTAGGTAATGGCTACCTTCCCATACCAACATCTCTTCTCCTAAACACCAAGGGGCACCCCCCCAACCCCCCCACCAACACTCAGACTAAATCCCAACAGGTCTCACTCTGGCTGCTCCTGATGCCATGACAGGCTACATAGCAGAAGGATGGAGTCTCCGCTTTAATGACATTGAATAAGAGATTTCAACTGCATGATGCATTTCTAAACCACTGAAATCTCTCCCTTCCTCCTACATTGATATTCCTCTCTCTCGCCCTTGCTCTCTCTCTCTCTCTTTTGCTCTCTCTCGCTCTCTCTCACGCTCTCTCTCTCTCTCTGAGACCCAGCATTTTGGGTTTCAGGGGGAAGGGAGTGAAGCCTGACATACTGTCGGGGTATCATCTGTGATCCGACATTTCCGAGGGCAACGTCCCGAGGGAAGCTGCATCTGGTCTTACTTAAAATACGCAAAATACCTCAGGGGCCGATGTGCCAGAGAAGAAAGGAGAAGAGAAGACAAGAGAAGAGAGAGCAAGAGAGTGAGAGGATTGGACCGTAATCCACTGGATGTTTTTTCAAGGGAAACCTGACAGGATAAATTTGCTGTGATTGACATTCAGCCCTTTGCTGCATTTGATAATGCACCCTTGAGGGAGGGGGGGGGGGGGGGGGGCGACACTACTGTTCATCAACCCCCCACAGCCCCTCCATCTCTAAATGAAACCCCTTCAAGTTAAATGTGGTTAAAGCCCGCAGACAGCACAGACTACGACACAGCACAGCTCTCTAACCTTCAGCACAAGAGGGCCTTTTCATTCCTGAGCCGTCAGGGTTAGCCGTGAAGCTCAGCCTTCACGTCTTGACTGCCGATTAACAGAGCCTAAAATCCAGCCGTAAGGGTCACCGGCCATGGCTTCTTCAGGCATGTGTGGTGCCAGAAAGTGATACTGGGATCAGAAAGTGATACTCCAGAGGAGGACACTCTGCAAGCCCTGACTGATTTAACGACATTCCCATATGGGCCAGAGTGGCTCCCCAAAACACCCCCCCCCCAAACACTCTACCACCACATCCCCGTCCTTCAGCCGGGACAAGGGAAGGCCTCTCACAGCAAACTGAACCTTAAGATCTGCGGGAGGACTGAGGTGTCACTGTGAAAACATTAAGTTAAGTCTGCCATTTCAACATAAACGATGCACCAGGGGATGATAAAACAACGGGAGAAAAGCCTCTTCCTCTTTTGTTCAGCTGTTCTGTTTTATTCCGTTAACTGCGGCAGCCTCATGGCTTTTCATTGTGTCCACTTTGTATTTTCAGGATTCTGTTACAGATTCAACACTTCAAGTTACCCAAGCTGGGGGGCTGATGCATTTAGAAACCCCCCGACAAAACAATAAGCAAAAGGAGCGTTGGAGAGACTGACAGTTACAGACTGACAGATAAATGTGCTTCTGATTGTCTGAAATTGTAATTACTTGCTTTTCTGCGCCATCTGCAGACTGCTCTGCAGTGTTCTTAAAAGTCTGGGTTTAGACATTGTTGGGAAAGATAGCTTTTTCCCAACTGACCTTCTTGGTTAAAGAATGTTTTTTTATTATTATTATTATTAGTATTGGTAATAATAATAATGCAGAGAGACTCAAAGAACATTGGATGACTTCTCTCACAGTGGGTTCTGAGGGTGGCAGCTAGCAACTTCTCTGAAGTGCACTCAGAAGTTCCTGTACAGTTCATTGCTGTCAGTTTTGAACTGACCTAAAGCAGAGCCTTGTCTCGCGTATTATGTCGAGCAGCAGGAACACGGTGCACTTAAGACTGCTTTTAAACCTTTCCTAGTCTCTAATGTTCCCCCAACCCTGAACCACTTATTTAAGACACTTAAGGTTTCGCTGCACCACTTCCACACACCGTAAAATACGTGAATTTAATGTACCGTGTGCAATAGTGCCAGACACCAAAAACACTCTGAACAAACGTTTCATCTGGGTAATCTTCGGGTTCTTGTATATCCTAAGGGCATTCTGCTTAGTTCTACTGACTTTACATAGGCTGATTCTGATCAATCTGAGCAACTTTTTTTTTAGAATACCCACTTCGATTATATTTATGTAATTCATAAGTAGTAAAACTATAAATGGTATTACTGAGGGCGCGTGGGCGCTCAGATGAACTGCACACAAAGAACATCTCTCATATAACCGTGTCGTTGAACACTGCTGAGGTGCTCTCACTTAGGAGTCATGCTAGCAAAGCTCCTAAAATACCGTAAGAATTAATATCAACAGAATTAATTTATCTTATGAGCTATTAAAGCGAACAGTTAGGCAGATAAGGCGTACGTGGGTTATATTATATATACTACCATAAAGGCTTTGTAGACATCAGTGGAGAAGAGTCGTAACCACTGGGTGTTTAGTGAAACAAATTAAATACATGCATACTGACAGAGTAATATAAAAAAACATTCAAACGGGTTCTGAATTTACAGCGGAATCAAAGCATGCAGGACCGATTATAGTGTCACAAATAGAGGCACTAAGGAAAAGCATCTAAAATGCAAATATTCTTAAACCGAAATTGACCGTTTTAAAAACATCAAAAAGTCTAACGATTCTCCAAGAGTCCACTTTTTACTTTACCACCGCAATAATGTACAGGGAAAGTCAGCCAGGTATTCGATTTGGCACACATACCTCTGCTTCTTTAACAGGATTGTCGCGAACGGTCTGCAC